>NC_135779.1:4187890-4296525 GCF_028453695.1 Augochlora pura | reverse complement strand
GGTAAACCAGCTGAGGAAGGTAAACCAGCTGAGGAAGGTAAACCAGCAGAAGAAGGTAAACCAGTAGAAGAAGGTAAACCAGTAGAAGAAACCAAGCCAGCTGAAGGAGTTCAAACCGAACAACCGATACCAGAAGGCGAATTACCAAGCACTCAACCAGCCGAGGCTGAAACCGAAGGACCCTCTCCAGCCGTCGAAGGATCTACCCCAGGAGAAGGATTGAAAACAGGTGAAGTACCAGAAACTACTGAGCCTGCGGCAGGTAAGCCTGAAGAAACGCCAGCTGTCACACAGGCTCCTGTATCCGAGGAAGGCACTACACCTGGTGTAGTCAAGGAAGAGTCACCTGCTACCGAAGCACCCGCAGAAGAGGCGACACCATCAGTCGAAGCCGAAGCTACCAAAGCTCCAGTACCTTCCGAAGAAGACCAAACGGTACCGGTTGAAATTGCACAGCCTGCGGTGCCTACCGAGGAGGAGCACGCCAAAGAACCATCTGTGACCGAAGGCGAAGCTAAGGGAACTACGGAAAGCGTTGAAGTGCCGGCTGAAGTATCCACGGAACAAACGGAGAAGATGCCCGAGGAACAAGTGCCAAGCTCGACCGAGGCTGCTAAAGCAGAAACCGAAGAACCTGGTAAACCCCAAGAAACCACCGAAAAGGAAGGAGTTACGGAAATGAAGCCTGAAGAAGCTGCTACACAACCTGGACCTGGACAGGAACCCGAGAAGGTGCCGTTCCCGGAGGAACAGACTCCAGAGTCGGTCTCGCCTGCTGAAGAAGGAAGCACACCATCCGAAGTAGGAACTGGAGCCCCTGTCACTGAACCTGGCATGCCTGAGGAAGGAAGTAAACAGCCTGCCGAAGAAGCGAGTGCACCGACCGAAGGTGTCAAGGAACAACCAACCACTGAAGCAGCTGGTCCAGTCGAAGAGCAAGCGCCATCCGAAGCCACGCAAGCGCCAGTTTCAGAACAAGCACCGGAAGGACCAGTAACAGAGGTTCCTCTCCTTAAAGAAGCAACTGAACCACCAACCAAACAAGAAACTATCGCACCGGTCGAAGCAGGAAAGGAACAGGAAACTCAGAAACCAACTGCCGAGGAGGCTGTGACGCCTACTGAACCGTCCAAGGCTGAAGGTGAAGCTGTCACTGAAGCAGGTCAAGAGCAACCCAGCGAGCCTGCATCTCCAGCTATTGAAGCTGGCTCAACATTGGCACCTGAAGGATCCTCGACGTCTCCCGAACAAGAAGCCGAGGCACCGAAACCTGTCACAGAGGCCGAGGGCGTAACTGAAGAAAAGACTCCAGCCACTCCGAGCGAAGTAAGTCCGACTGAAGAATCTACGAAACCGTTGGAAGAGGGTGTACCTCAAGCCACAGAAGCTGCACCGGTGGAGAAGGAAACGGGCGTACCCCAGACAGAAGAGCAGGCGACTCCGGCTGCTGAGATTCCAGAAGTGACCGAAGCTGCTGTTGAAATTAGCTCGACCGAGGCACCGGAGAAGGCAATTCCGACCGAGGCAACGGGACAAGAGATTCCTGAAGAGCCAGTCAAGCCTACCGAAGGTCCCGCAGCCGAAACCGCGGCTCCTGAATACCCGGAGGCGACAATTATGACGTCAGGCCCTGCCGAGGTAACCAAGATCGAGCCAACGGAGATCCCTGAGAAAGAGCCGTCGACCGAGGCCCCTGTCAAGATTGCACCGACTGAGCAAGTTCCAGAGAAGGAGGTCCCAGTGGAAGTAGAAACATCTACGACCGGAATGCCAGAGAAGGAAATCCCGAGCGAGGCTGCTGAAGGTGGCCTGCCTACCGAAGCTCCTGAGAAGATCGAGCCCGAAGCGACCGAGAAGGCGCAGCCGGAAGCGTCTACTGTAGCGCCAGAAGAAGGTCTTCCGGAACAGAAACCAGAGGTCTTTGAGGAACCAGAGGTTCTGCCCGAAGAAAAGAAACCCGAAGTAGGCGAGCAAGAGACACCACGACCGGAGGAAGAGGTTTCACAGACACCACAACCGGAGGAGGAAGTTTCACCGACAGGTCAACCGGAGGAAGAAGTCTCGCAGACACCGGAAACGCCTCTGATCAAGGAAGGATTACCAACTGCGACCGAACCTGCCGTGGAAGGAGAACAACCGTCCAAAGCTCCAGTTACCGAAGAAGAGTTGGCTCAGCCAAGTACACCTGCAGCTGCCGCCGAGGAAACATCGCCTCACGAGGAGCACCCATCGGTCGAAGGTACGGAAGCTCCGGTAACACCCGAAGAGGAACTACCGACGAAAGAAGTTCCACCGAGCCAGGTAACAGAGGGAGCTGAACCAGCCACAGAGCCCACACTGGAGGCAACGACGGAAGCAGAGAAAGCTCCGGAGGAAGTACACGAACCCGAACCAGTTCCAACATCTTCGGAAGCGCCCGAAGAGAAGATCACCGTGGAACCAACGATCGCTACCGAACACGCGGAAGGTGTTGAGACTAAGCCGGAAGAAGCACAGCCGTCGACCGAGGCACCTGTGGAGGAGCATGTGACCAAGGCTGAAGGACTCCCAGCGGAACCAACAGAAGAGGAACACGAAGAAGTTACTCCGCATGTAGGCGAACCCACGTTACCGGAAGTAGCTCCGACAACCGAGAAGGCCGAGGTTGAAACTCCGTCGACCATCGGCTTCGACCAACACCTTCAGCCCGAGAACCACACCGACGAAGCCACCGAGCAACCGCAACATCCTGGCATTCACGAACATCCCTTGCTTTCGGAGTACCCCGACCAAACTTCGGAAGAGGAAGGCTCTCAATTCCCGTTGCACGGCGGCATCGACTCGAACCCCGACGAGGACTACGACGAAAACGACCCGAGCATTTACGGACCGGGAACCTGCCGATACGGCGGCAAGGTCTACATGTCGGCGCAGCAGATACCTAGGGACGACCCCTGCGACTTCTGCTTCTGCTTCAGAAGCGACGTCATCTGTCTCCAACAGAGCTGCCCGCCACCGATCCGCGGCTGCCACGAGGAACCGATCAGCGGCTTCTGTTGCCCCAGATACGAGTGTCCTGTGTCGATGGCCACGTCGCTCAACATCACCACGACCACGACCACGACGACCACCACGTTACCTCCACATTTCCACGCTCACGCGTACAAGGGGGCCGCGAAACGAAGCGGCTGCCAGATTCGCGGACAAGCGTACCGCGTCGGAGAAGTTATCAGGTCCGCATCGGGACCTTGCCTTCAGTGCACGTAAGTTGGCCTTTGAATGCAACCTTAACGACGATTTAGCTAAGAGACTGACTTTACAGAATTTAAATTTTGAGACTGACTTTACAGAATTTAAATTTCGAGACTGACTTCACAGAGATTGTTCAGCAACAGTTGATTACATTCATACATTCTATTATTTCATACGTTTTATCATTTTTATATATAGCTTCTATTTATTTCATTGTTTAATCCAGCACAGATATACCTGCATTACAATATTAGATAAAAATACAATAGTCAAATATTTATTTAGTTTCCTTTAAGAATTACAATAGTATTATCTACTGAAGTTAATGCTTGAAGAACTCTTTCGGTTATTGCTGAATTACAGATATTGTTTATATCTTTCAATCAAAATATGGATAAATTATTTCCAACTGGTTATAATAATAAATATGATGATCGAAGTAATGAAATTAAGGCAGACTATAATAGAATCAGTAAAATATGGGAAGACGCTTTTCTAAAAAGGGATACTTAACACACCTAGGGATTCAATTATAGTGGAACTGTTTTCGGATGCTGCGATAAGACGTCGTTTTTTGTAAACGATGCTAAAGCTTGAAAGAGCGGATGAATGAACTAATCGTTCGATTTCAGTTGCGGAGGTGACGGAAACATGAAGTGCGAGCCACGAGTGTGCAGCGCGGAGCCGATGCTGAGGCAGATGATCGCGGCGGCCACGGCCAGAAGGAGGAGATGAGCCGGCGAACACGATCCCGGGGATCTTTCTGCGATGGAGTAGACACGAGGAAGCCTAGAGGAGGAAACAGTGTTGTATAAAAGTGAATTTAAACGAATATTCTAAACTATCGAAATGTCGCAGAACCACAGACAATAATTGTGCTTCGGCGAACACGAACTGAGTGGCCAAAACGTAAACGTTTATATTATAATATTATATTATGTTATATAAAGAGAGAACAAGCAGGAGGGAGGAAAGAGAGATAGGAAATAAGGATAGAGCACGCGCGAAAGAGTGTGTGAGAGAGAGAGAGAGCGAGAGAGAGAGAGAGATACCGATCGGAACGGTGAAACGGAAAGAAAGGGACTTTAAGCGATGTATAAAAAAAGAGAAAAAGAGAAAAACGAAAAAAGATAATGGAATTTAGCTGCGAGGCTCGTTTTCTGGTGCCAAACGTGACGGAACGGGAGGAACCGGTGGAACGGGATACGGGATAGTGAAGAATATTTCGTGATAGTTCCACGTCCCACGCCATTTTTTTGTACGAGTAGAATCGACGGTCGCGGGAGGAGGAGGAAAAATAATGGGAAAACTGTTGCCGAACGTACGAGACTTATGACTGTGCCTTCGTCAGTGCTGAAAGAAACAGCGGCACTACTTTCGTTTCGTGGCAGCCAATCGGCGCTGATTCCGGCCACGATCGTCGTCGTTCAGAGTTTCGTACCTTCCCCCTCCAGGAAATCATCATTAGGATCTAAGACGCGCGCGCAAAAAAAAAATATGCAAAAATTGGTGAAGGGTAAAACAAACGATAAGCTCGGTTTCGGCGAACCAAAAGGATAAAAGCATGATAAGAAAACGAAAAAAAAAAAGAAGAGATATGCTAAATACATTGGTAAACGTCGAACACGATTTCCTGTACGCGCAGTGGACGTTGTAACAGCGACCGACGATCGCACGAGGGAGAACCGGCGGAGACGTCGTCTTATTAAAGACGGGAGGAGAGGAATGTTCGCATGACGGAACGAACACTCGCTGGTTTCTCTCGCGCGATCGAACGTGTCGGAAAATTCGTTGCTCTTACGACGCCGCTGCCTGAAACTCGGAACCGCGATGATCCGTGGCGATCGTTCGCGCGATCGACGCAGGTCCAGACCGTTCTCTGGCTGTCGGTCGTTTCACTCACGTTCAACTTCGGCTTGCTTCCTCGAAGGCACACCCGCTGCGATCGTCCCATCCTGCGTTGCTCGCGCGAGACGAAACGGAATCGCTCTTATCGCGACCGATAATTATTCCCCGTGCAATAAACTTGATCGCGTTCGGGTGCGCGTGCGTGCGTGCGTGTGTGCATGGAATACATTTATAATGTTGATAGAGACGAGGAATAAGCGAAAAGTGGTGAACAGGAAAAAAAAAGATTAACACGAAGGATGGATAGAAAGAAAGAAAGAAAAAGAAAGACACGACGAAAGGTACGCGTATCTCAAAGCTCAAACAGCGGCTCGCGCGGAGGACCGATAGCGAAATTGCTTCTCCGGCGAGCTGGCGTCTTATATATATATATACACACAAATATATATATAAATATAAATATATACATTTATACGATTCTTTATATGCACTGTACCCTCCTAATAATTAATTACTTAAAGAAAACGATGTTCTAACTGCGTTTGTACGAGAGGTATGATTGTCTACAGGCGAACGATCATCGCGCGGGCCCCGCGTTCCTCCAGTCTCGAAGTGTCGCGTGCCGTACGGGGTCTCTCTTATTTACCCGTTTCCCGCTTCCGGCCGCGCACACCCCGGACAACGAGATATTATCAGTGAAACAGTCAATTAATCTGATACGATCCGCCATGCTGAACACGCACACCGTCGGCCGGAGTAGGGCTAGCGGGGGGCCAGCCGAGAACGAAAGAGAGCCTCACGCTTCGAGACTCCGGAACAGAAACGGGGGCCCCTGAAAACGTTTTTCTTTTTCTAGGTGTAATCGAATCGAAACCGTATTATCGTCGCACGAAATACTGCGCATACTGTCTGTATTTATGAGTCGGATGACGACGACGAGCCCAACCGCTGTCTTCCCAATAGCACCGAGGAGCGGAGGATGCCAACCGCGACAAACCTCCGCCTCTCCATCTCTTTCTCACCGTTCTTCTTCTTTTGTTTCTTTTTTTTTTTTTTCTTACTTTACCCCCTTTCTTTTGTACGCGCTCGTTGTTGATACAGCCAGGGTCTCTTTGCGGACGAAACTCGACGCGACGAAACCGCGTTTCCCCGACGACGCGCGGAGAACGATAACGAAACTGTGTCAATTGAAATACACGAATACACGATAGCGGCACCGCGATCGTGACGCAAGCGGCCATATTTGTTACCGTCTCGAGGATCCACGCATTTCGTATTTTTTCTTTCTTTTCCGGCGGCGTATTTTACGCGCACGCCGATAATAAAGCTGACGATACGTTTCTACCGAAATTCCATCCCGTTTTTGTGTGTGTGTGTGTGTTTTTTTGATTTTTCTTTTCGTTCTCTGCGACAAATTTGGAAAGAGGAGAGACTCGATGCTTCTCCGACGATGCACCCTCGTGTTCAGCCGAGTCGGTTTGGCGGCGTCCGAGACGTTCGATCGAGACAAAGACTTTTTTCGGCGATCATTTTACACAGCATTTATAGTCTATTTTTTTTAACCGTTGACACAGTGATCCTCTGCCCTGCCCCACCTCTCCACCCTCCCCGCACAAACACGCCTTTGTATATTAACAAACCCTCCTCCCCCCCACGAGATTGCTCGGATGCTCGGAACCGGAACCACCCCGCGGAAACGTTGCAACTCCTTTCAGAACGCACAGTTTGTTTTTCTCGAATGGTAATCCACATTAAGAATTAACGCCGTCGTTCCAAGTTACCAACACGAAAGGGCTTCCCCGATCCGCGAACGAATAACCAGCGAAACACCGTTAATCGTGCACTTCCACGTTCGATCGGCCGGATCGTGATTAGGTACTTACCCGCTTAATCGAATCGGTTCTTCCCAGGGCTAACGATGCCGGCGATTAGTCGAGAGAGAGAGAGAGAGAGCCTAAATATATTTATAACGTAATTATCCGCAGAAACCACACCCATAGCGATAGTGTACTGAAAGTAATCGAGTATCGAAAATGTTACGCCGCTACGTTTATATGATATACATGTAACATTAGCGTAAGATGTATCAATAATGGTGAACACATAGGATGCATGTAATTAAATAACGATGATGGACTGGGTCCTGTGCTGATGAAACCTTTCTTTTTGTCAGCACGGCGATCCACGCGACTTTATACAAAATATAATATTTATATAAAGATCAATCTACTTTATATAAATATAATAAATATATATATATATAAAATTATATATATATAAATATAAATATACATGAACGTAATGTAATATTTATGCACAGAATGACCAATTTTCATCTGGTGCCAATAGTCTTCGGACAGAAACAGTGTCCATTGACGAATTATTTAATACTGAACGGAAGCTGAGCGGATTAAAATTGATCATGCTGTGAATAGCGAATCCAATATGGCGCTCAGTACGCGAATATACTCGATGCTCGTGATGGATATTCTGTTTACAGACGATTCTCTGTTCCACTTTCTTCCTTACTGTTCCCACATGTTTTTTCTCCTTCTTTATCTTGTTTCTCTTCTTCTTTCCGTGTCCCTACTTAATTGATCTACTACCACAGTAAGAGTTATTTCCTTTTTTTTTTTGTTCTTAACAATAATCCGTTATCGTTTGACGCGTATAATAATAATATGTGATACACGAAGAAACGAGCGAGCCGGGAATATTCTCGGTGGTACCGACTGTATGGAAGTAGGCTAGTTTTTTGACAGTACGTGCTAGTATAAAGTGTCCTTTTATATGAATAAACGATTTTGTATGTCAAGCCTGGTATATCCTTTCTACTTCCCGTTCCTTCATCGCTGCATAAACGAAGATATAAATTGAAATGGTTATTCGATATGACGAATGAAATTACCATCGGTTTCCTTCTTATCTTAATTGTACACGTGATCGGATGAATACTATTGGCAGTGTCCACGCAAGTTAAAATTATTTAAATAAGCTTGAACTCTCATTAGAGAATATTAAATATATTTTGGTAATTGGAGAATTCATTGGTGGCTTAGCTACGTTTCTATAATAGTTCTGCAGAGTTTTGATTTTAACTTAATTCACTTCTTCTTGATTATTAATTAATATTGTGGTCTCACAAAATTATTTTCATAAAAAAAATTTGCAGTAAATTCTAATCAAGCGTTTTTAAACAGAAAGGAGATGCAAGGTTTTTATTTATAGCAAGAATCACAATAAATTGGGCTACTATGATATAATACGAGGAATTCTGTAAACTCGTAATATTCTTTAAGCTCTGCAATTATTATATTTGAACATACACATGTTCGTTTCGTTAAAATACAATTATTGAACAATTAAAACAAAATTACGAAATTCCTTAGGTACTTTTATTACTTTTTAATTAATTGTAATATTAAGTGTACCGTATTAAGTACTAGTATGTTGTAATATATTTTCGTCGAAGTCGATCGTGTTCCAGAAACTCTTTTCAGCGAAATCGTATTTGGAGTCCATGGCACTTATATGTAACGAATCTTTTATGTTCAAATAACTGAATGATGCGTCACTAGGATTCAGTTCCTTCCATCTAGAAAGTCCAATCTTCGGTGTACTAAAATATTCATAAACATGTGTGAACAACTAGTTGAAAAGTAAATTATTACGAATTTTACATACCCCTTGGCGGCAAAAGAAGTATATAATTCAATCATCTTGTTTTGCATCGTTCTATCCCCTATTTGAACCTTCTTCATATTCGACAGTCTAGGGTCGAGGACGATTCCTATATCGTCACCTTGTGTGACACCTGATCAAATAGTAAGCTCAGTGAAATTATTTGCGAATATATGAACTAATATTATATACGACAAATCTATGAAATAGCCCCCAGTTAATATTTCATGAAATTTCCAGAATATATATAACGTATCAATCTACAAAACAACTATGAATATTTTTTCCACTAGTTATAATTTTTCTAGAAAAAATAGAGTCGTCCATTTTTTAAAAAATTATTCTCGGTCAACGAGAGCCATTGTATTTAAAACTGGTATAAACGCTAAACGTCCGCCAGCAGACAATAATTCCCAAGTAATCATTTTATTTCCGTAATAATTAACGAAGATTTGTGGAATAAGTACCGAAGTTTTTACTCGAGTTGCTAATCGTTTCGCTCCCACTGCGAGTAGCCCTGTACGAGTAATAGTAAGTCCACACTGGACTCTTATTCACTTTGGCTTGCAATCTGGCAGCTTTCGCAAAGTTAACCGTGGACAACCTGTCGCCGATCATTTGAATCAAAGACCCCACGGTGCTGCTGCAGATCTCTTTCGATCCGAGATAATGTTTCCGGATTTTTTCCGCCACTTCTTTCTGCTGACTGAGCGGTATAGTGTCGTTGTAATTAAGCAAATACGGTGCGATATCTTGCCAATTCTCGTTCAGCTGCTCCAACAAATCGTCATCCGCCACAAATTCTGCGAAAACAAGATTTATTTTCTACGTCAAAGACGAGATAAGATTGCGAACTTCGTCACGAAGCTAAATTTACCTGCTGCAGGATACAAGCCCTCCCCGGAGGTGACACTGGTGAGCCATGGCACGTCCAACAGGTCGCCTCTATTCATGATCTCGATGGGACTAGCGTTGATAAAGGGATAGGGACACTTCTGTTTCTCTACGACCGGGCCGAAGTGTGGAATCGGGTTATTTAACCAACCCTTCAGTTAGATAAAAAGAAATATAAGAAAAATATATTAAAATTATTCAGAAATATTTCAATTCAATTACTATATGTAAATTAAATTATACTGTTTCATCTCTGATGAAATAAATAAATTACTTTATTTTCTCCACATCGAAACTAATATTTTACTCTATTAGTTACAGAAAAATATACCTCTTCTCTTAATCATTTCAATTATTCCAATTCTTGTCATGCTTTTATATTCTTATATTTCGTCAAATATATAGTTCGACGTTTAAAGGCATACTTATTCATAAAAAAAATTTACAGCAAAGAAAACTTTTATAAACTTTACCGGTAAGTCAAGAACAGCTTTCGATATAAGTTCCGCCGATTGTTTGCGCAAGCAATTTACGAGAGAGTACGACGTATTTGTTGAACAATGCAGTAGAGCACCCAATTGTCGAGCCTTTTCTCGCGCACGTTGTGTTTGCGACCAGGGATTTAGTGCAACACCGCTTATCGATATTCCTCCTGCGCGATGAAAATACGAAAGTTTAATTAAGAATTATTACGAAGTTCTTGCAAATTTTACAGTGACGTACTATGGAATAGTCCAACACTCAGAGGAGACATATAATGATAGTGAACGCTTGCAGCTCCAGAATTCAAGCCGAAGATAGTGATGCTTTTGGGATCACCGCCGAAGAATTCGATATTGTACAATACCCATTGCAGTGCCATACTTTGATCCTTGAGTCCCATATTTCCGGGCACCACGCGATCGCCGGTGCTAAGGAATCCTTAACAAAATTTCTTCAATCATCTTTCATATACGGGTTCAACGATACATCGTCCAACTTCGTGATACTGTACACATGTTAAATTGTACAAACGTCAGAGGATCGATAATAGATCATTATTATCCCAGATGCTAGACTTACCGAATGGTCCCAAACGGTAGTTGATAGTGACCAAAGCTATATCTTTCTGCATTAACACACTCTCATCCACTTCGTTACCACTGGAATACTGAAAGGCCCCGCCATGAATCCATACCATCACCGGCAGCGTCGGCTTTGTAATTAATTGCCGTCGTACATAAACGTTTAGGTATAAGCAGTCCTCGTCGCCGACGACTTCGTTCCCATTTTCTGTCCGCTGATTTTGCACGCAAACGGACGCTTTCTGCGTAACGTTTAATTCCTCTTGCCATCTTCTTACCGGTTTAGGAGGCTGTTAGATGTGATAACAACACCGTCAGAATCATTATAATAAAATAGAAGAAATAGATGGAGATTGAATAAAATGACTCTATATTAAAGCTCGCAGTTAAACTTGCAATCTTCGTCAATTAGAAATTCTTTTGTTCTCGAATGACATTAATTACGTACCCGAAATCGAAGTTTATTAACAGGGGGTCTTGCGTAAGGGATACCCTCGAAAGCATTGTACGAGAGGGTTTTGCGGTAGCCTACTACTGGACCTGATGTCGTGCTAACTCTCACTAGTTCTGTTCTTTGCACAGACAAATCTACGAAGCCAAGTAACAATATTATAAGTGATAACTTCATCGTGGCTACGTTAACACTAAAGGAAAGTGCAATTACCTGTTTGCCTTTTATAGCCTTCCTTGATGCATCAGAGTCGGTATTCGCATGAACGAAGATATGCACCGCTTAATGTTAAAGACAAAACTGTTAAATCATCGAACGAAAAGAAATTCGACGAGAAAAATCGCAATAAATGGTGACATTGTTTAGCAGCGTCGACACAATGTATAGCGATCTTATCTTGTAATTTATTAGCGAGCAAACAACGGTGAAATGCAACGGTATTTAGGATATTAAGGTATCAAATTTGGCAAAGGATTGCGCATTACAAATTTTCTTATGTAAGTTTACGATCAGCAAAGGTGGGAGAGAAAGACGAGATTTCGCTAAATCATTATTCAATCATGATTGATCAACATCATTATTTCGCTAAATGTTTACTTATTTTATTGAACGTATTGAAAGGAATAATATTATTAACAGAAATCTAAGAATTTTCGTGATGATTTCTAATGGCACAAAAATATATTTAAACAGGAATTTCAATATTACTTATTTGTGAACTGTGAACCGAACATGGTATACATGTATACATTGTAAAAAAATTATAAAATATGAAAGAACACATTTGGTAAGAAAAGTACAAATCGAATATAGCGCCGCGTGAGGGACGAATTGAGGGACAATTACATATAGTGGGTTGATGATTCCAGATGACGCCACTGGTCGTCTACACAACATCATCAAATAATAGTACATAACCTAAACTGTCAAATTGCATGCACGTACGTCGCACAGTGTCACTTTATTGTACAGTAAACTTAATTTAACTGTAATTTCTTCGATGTATTGCATTGACAAAAAGAATAGGTACGTGTGCATAAATACGATTACATATCCGAAGAAGGACTTTGAAAGTAATATTAGAATTAGACGAAACCCCCAGAATTATTAGTTCATCTTAAACATTTTTAGTTTTGTTACAGATAAAATATTATTGTTTTCGCAAGCAAAACAGAATTATGTTTGAGTTACCAATAGAATTAACGACTAAGCCATTGGCACTTATTGGTTTAACTGGCTTAGATATTGCAAATCCAGTGCATCGTTCTATCTGGGATGCATTTAGTAATAATCGCAGATTAGAAAATATTGTGATTCAGTTCAAATTGCTAAGCCCTGCACATCAATTCCCCAGAGTCAAACCCAAGGTAAACGTCATTGAATATAATTGACATAAGTTCAAAGTGCAAGTATGTTAATCAGCTATATGTTACAGCGTAATTTATATGAATGGTACAAGCCGAAAGGAATTTTAAAGCGTAATTGGATGAATAAATACCTCAATGAAATTCCAGCAGTGGTTGTTGTATTTTATGATTTAGATTGGAATGATCCACAATGGAATGATAAGAAATTGGAATGTGCATCCAAAGTACAAACCCTTAGGTAATAATCATAATGAATACAATACTGTTCTATTTATGCAATAGTAGTATACGATTTTTTGTGATTATCAGGAATGCTTTGGAGGGTAGAAACACAAAGATAGCTGTAGTACTTATACAACAGTGTACCCAGCCTCCACCAGGTTCTGAAGATGCTTTGGCCACTGAGAGAGCTACAGCTGTTTGTGGTGCATGTGAGCTACCACCAAAATTATTATACATTCTACCACATGGAAATCATTTATTAGGCTACACATCTAGGTGATTGATAACTCAATTTTTCAGTTACTTAATTAATATAATGTTTACTTAAGTGTGTATACTTGCAGATTGGAGAATGCATTGTTCGATCTAGCGCAACATTTTTATCATCACGAATATAAAACTGTCAAAGGACACAGAGATCAGCTAGATAAAACTGTACATCAACATCTCTTTGTAAGACACCACTACAAGATGGCTTTCTTAAATGAACTCAAGCAAGATCAAACTTTAGCAAAGAAGTAAGTGAAGATATACCAATATACATATAGATCCTCTGTAATTGAACATTAAAATTTCTGCACAGGCATTATGAGCAAGCATATACTAACTTATCTGAGATAAAACTGAAAGATACAAATGCACTGGAAGTTAAAATCGTTGCTTGGTTTATCAACTACAAACTATGTAAAATATTATTTAATTTAAATATTGCTAAAGAAGCGATAGCACAGTTTAAGCATCACACAGACAGGTCAGTGATCAAAATTTTAATACAAATATAATAATTAATTCATACTGCAACACAGATGATTATTTCATCACAGATTTAAACTGATGACTGGTCCAAAAGAACTTATATTTGAACATCATGCATGGATGTGTAGTCAGTTCTCTACATTTGCCGAGTTATTTGATGAAGCTATTCATCAGGGACTTCCAGCTCTACAAATTCAGCATCCTGGTTATTATTTTCAATTAGCAGCTCAATATGCAAGCTTCAGACAAGCAGCTTGTAAAGAACTGTGTCAGGTGCGTAAAATATTATAATTCACACATATTTCTATAGAAGTTTTAAATGCCTCATGCTTATATGTATATGTTGTTTTAGAATATTAACAGTTATCCAGATCCAGATCCACTGGTTGGAGAAGACAAACTCGAATTTTATGGACAACGTCCATGGCGTCCAGAAAAGTTAAGTGCAGAACCTGCAGACTCTGCGAAAGAAACAATTGCTGTACAGGCTTTACAATACAAAGAAAAATTAGTAGATCATTCAGTAAGACATTTCTATAGTATTTATTATGTTTTAAATTTGATTAGATGTATACATAATCAATATTTCACTTTCAGAAAATAATTATTGCCCTGTTAGGAAATGCAATTTCCCAATTCAAAGTGTACAGATGTCCAAGAATGAGGAGGGTATTAGGTAAAGTATATTTATTTGAAAGTTTTAATCTTGTAAACTGCATATAGCAGTGTGATCTTGTTTCAGTTGTACAAATGGCTGAAGAGTATTATAATTCGAAGGATTATGGAAAAGTACTCACGTAAGTTGGAGTTGGCCTATTACTACATCCATCGAAAAACTATAAAACCAAAATTATTTGGAAATCACCTACAAGACTTTATATCACTCATAAGTCAAAATTGATTGATCCTAACATTATTCCCTCTAGACTATTTTCATAACTTAACATCAAAATCATAAAATTTGATTGGCCAGATTGTTGATGCACATGTTGTGGGAATATCACGGGGAACGGTGGCCCGTCTTAATTACAAATATCTTAAAGAATGCATTGAGAGCGGCTTATCTATCCACGAGCATTCAAGACTACATCACATTAGCATGTGAAGCGTTGGGACCGTCCACTACATTCTCGGAAGATTACAAAGCTGCAGTGTACAATAACGTCATAAACGTACTTAATGTAAGATGAGCTTACAGATGAACATCATTGCACTCAGTAATTTGCAATTAATTATATTATTTCTCGAAAATGATAGAAAAAGCCTCCGAATGCAGAACCCGATTTACCCGATGATGTGAAACTTCCCGCATTGGAAAAATGGGAAGCTGAGTTCAACAAAACAGAACCAATTGTATTTACAATCGATGATAATAATATGAGTTCATTTGTGGAAGTTAAGGCACGATTTCTGCAACCAAAGTATGCTGTTAATTCCGTAGTTAATGTAGAAGTCATAATCAGGTGATCTGAACTAATCTTTATATCATGTTTGTGTCAATATAACAAATTTAGACATTTGATTTAATAAGATTTCTCTTTTAGAAATTTGTACTCTGGTACTATAGAATTTTCTAAGGTGTCAATAACAATTGGTAACCCCGGATACTCGTCAGAACTTACTATTACTGATGCTGAAAACGGTAATCTTATTTTCAATGGAAAAGAGATGAAGAAACTTCATTATCAATTTCAAGCACCGCAAACTACTAATGGAAATGAAATACGCATCTCTACTATTTCATTATATATGGGCAATGATACAATTTGTTGTATTGTTCTGAGGTTCTCTGCTGTTGGAAGGGAAACAAATTTTTTGAGTCGTCTATATCCCGAGATACAGCAGCTCCGGTACGATTGAACCAAAACATTTCTATCTGCATATCATTTTAAAAATCTGACACAATTCATATTTATAACAGCAGAGGAGAATTTGAACTTATACAACCACTAGTCACTGCAGAAATAATACAAGAAGAATCTAGTCTAAATATAAGCGCAGAATCCAGCAGTCCAGCACTTTTAGGAGAATGGTTTCCTATTAAAATATTTGTTACTGCTAATGAAAATCTATCATCTGCATTATTAAATGTATCACTCGTATCTGATGGGGCAATGGAACAATCAAGTATGTTGGTAATGATATAATGTAAATATTATGTAATTCTCATTAGACCTTATAAATTTTACTCAATTTATAGCGGAATTAAGCTTGACAATGCTTAATAAACAGTCACTTATAACAATACCAATCGGAGACCTAGAAAAAAATTGTAGTTCTAATGAAACAGTATACTTAAGAGCACACAAAGTTGGCGATAGAAATGTTCACATAAAGGTAAAAATTCGTTAGAAACATTTTTAAGTAAACCTATATAATATATATAAAATTTCATAATTGCAGGTTATATATTCAAATTCTGAGGAAATAAAAGGAGCTAAAGAATTAACGTATTCGCTATCAGTCACAAAACCGTTTGAAGTATCAACATTATTTTATACAACTTTGTTTGAACCAATGACGAAAGGTTTCATTAATGAACCTTTTATAATAATGCCTCACATATCCTGCGTTTCTCCATGGCCGATAAACATTATTAGTACTTCTATAGAGCTAGTAAATAATATTTGTATATTATACAGTTGCTTAAAACTTCTATTTCATGTTATTATAAAACGTATTATTATACAGGGCGAATCCATAGCGAGAGAGAGTACAGACCAATCGGTATCCATTTTAGCTGGAATCACATTGACTGAGGGCGAAACGGGTACAGATTCGTACTGTTTGGTACCAAAAACTGGAAGTGAACAACCTACCAGTACCGGTGTATACACAATTAAATGGAAACGGTACATAATTATTGGATGAACTGTATTAGTGTAGAATATTTTACTAATATTACATATGTTTTAGTGCTAACGATGAAAATGCAATAGAGACTAGTAGCAGTGTAACTTTAGCACCTTTGTGGGTTGAAGATGCAGTAATTGGTTTAGAAGCTAAACTGCCACCTCATGGTTGGGTTCGAACACCGCTGCTTATATCATACTTTATAAAAAATCATTCTGATTACATGATTAAATTACGGTTAATCATGCAAGCTAGCGACGCATTCATGTTTGCTGGTCAGAAACAGGTATGTAATTTTATAAAAATATAAATATGTATATCACTAATATAACTAATCATGTCATTAATATTAGGTGGATATTTACATACTTCCCAAAAATGAAAGAAAGGTTGAGTGGATCCTTCGTCCTCTTGTAGCTGGTTTTGTACAACTTCCAACTTTGTCCTTGGCCGTTCCTTCAGGTAATATTTTTACAGTATGTTGTAAGTTTAGTGTTCGAATATCAAATGTTTCTTCTCTCTTCTTATGTCCTATAGACGAGGAACACAAAGTAAGTAAAGCACGCATTTTGGAAGTGATCGAGCGTTCGATACCAAGTCACATATACATTCTGGTAAGTACATTAAGCCTGTTTCATATCCCAAATTAAAATGTAATGTTTAATGAAAAAATTCTGTTACAGCCAACTTCACAAACTTTAGAAGAATGACTGTACTGCTAAGGAAGGGATGAAAAAATAACCAAATTTGTATGATCATTCAGTAAAATGTATTATTGAAACTTACGTACATTTTGCACATACTCCGAGATATAAGAACATTTCATATTTAAGATTATGAATATCAGTCTACTGAATATAATTTATTTAAGTTACATGAAAGTGTAATAAAAATTCCTTCATCCTTGAAATTACATACGTGTGTTGCATATACGAATGCTCAGTCATTCGATGCGGGCGTCGATATTGATTGTTGCCACGAATACAATATGTATTTCTATAGAAACCAGGTACCACGTACACAAAGAATTAGGTAAGACTCATACCATTATTTCAGATACAAAATAGTTTTATTTCGTCGCTTTATTTGTCATGATTGTTTATCACTTGGTAAATAAATAATTTGATATACGAGGAAAGGACACAACTGACGAATTATTTTCGTCCATTCTGGTTAACAACGGTTTCACACTATCGATTGATCCTTCACCTGAGGAACATGAAATACATGAAACAGTAAGCAACGAAAAACCCGTTCGCATTTATATACATATATGCAATATCTAACGGACAATGCATTTTAATGTGCATTTTCCTAATCACGACAGTGTAGGATTAAAAATTATGCATAAGTAAAATAAGACAATTATATAAATGTCTCGAATAGTAACGCTGACAATGCAGGCCGATAATGTTCATGCATGTAAGGTTCCTTCGGAAGAACTGGAACACGAAAAACATTTGGAAAATATTCTGACACCTATTTTCCGTATCAACTCGGAGGTATCCTTGGCACGTAATCGAAAATTCTTAAAGGTACCGTATCGCTAAACAAAGCTCGTTAAACGTAATTTCGGAACATCTTATGGTAGAGTAATTGTGGATGACGTGTCAGCAAGAGTATGAAAAAGTTTTCTTTATTAGATGAAATTAAATCGAAACAAGGCTATCATTAGAGAGTGGAACAGTAAATTAAAATCGATATTTTATAAACAGGACCTGGAACTCGCAAAAGCGCGGTTGAGGACTTACGCAGCTTATACACCAACGGATCGAGAATTAGAACAACGCGCAGTAGAATATAGGAAACACCTCCAAAAACAGAATCGAAGATCCGATTTTTCGTAACAGCGTGTCAATGGCATCTCGGATAGTGAAGTATGTTCTTCCTCGATCTGATAACTCGAGCCGAACGAACAAACTTTCAAGTGAAAAGTTTATTGATCGTTGGGATCGATGGATCAGATCGACAACTGTAACGGCGAGATTAGCCCGGCGACGAAAGGGAAAAAACCTGTAAATTAAATGTTACACAGAGGCAATTTTAAGCAGATAGTACCACAATCCCGAAATCACGTTATCTTGATCGTTATGTAATGTCCAATTACAAAGAAAATTGCTTACTTACGTTATGAAACAATGCAGCTATGAAGGAAATTTTTTTGCAGCACAAGAAGCCGAATCGTTCCACCAAGAATACGAAAGGAGAACACGTTGACAACTGCAAACGATATTCACCTGGCGGAATGGAATATTCAAGTTCGTTTTCTACGTGCGACAGCATTATCGTCGCTCGTAATTACTGACACGCAGAACGTGTATGTACGATAGGATAAGTTCGTTTCAGGAGTTGCCTGATAACAACCTAAACCAATAATTCGACAAAAAGCCCCGTGTAATATCATTGCGTTAAATTACACCCACGAATACAACTGAAAAAGAAATTCAGATTTCGACTTTTACCAGATCATCGGAACGTGCTACTATTATTATTCGCATATAATATATGTTACGATAACATTGAATTGAGTCATTCAAAGATATGTACTATCGCTCGGATGTTACCGATATTTACTTTGTCGAGTTGCCTTGAATACTGATTATCTACAAAATGTATTAACCTGCCGGTTACTACACGATCTTCTTTTACTGGTTGCTTGATAAAAAATAAACACACGTACTAAATGTGCTTTTCTCCTTAATCGTTCTATACCGATCAAAAATTTAGAAAGAACTGACACGTAATAACTGAAATGGATCAAGTCTTGGTACATAGTTTTATTTTATTTCTACGTGGCATCGTTACTGGCAACTGAGTAAACTAGTCAAGAACTTGTTCAGTACGAGCATTGTATGCTACATGAAACATCTGTATCAACAGCTTCTTTATCTTTGCCATACATCGTTTCTTTTGTAACACTGTCTCGACGGCAACACAGTGTTTCATAACACCTGAACACGTTACAATCCGTAACTGGATTTTTAACGGAAAATATTAGACCACCAATTAATTTTTATAATTCTTTTATTTATTTTAATAAATTACAATAGGTTTATCTATAAATACATGTGGAACCCGCCATGGAACATTATCCTTCTTTTCTTTTAAAAAATAGTTTAAGGAAATTTTTACATACGAATGGAACGTAATGATAGCGAATATCGCTTCAAAGTTTTTTTATCATCGTGTTGTCTGTGGAAGCATAAACCGGTAAAGTATTCCTCTGCACATTATTGGTGTATTAATACATTATCGTTATGACCAGCTAAACGCAATGTCCATTAAAAAGAGGAAGTAGTGCATCATTCAACTCAATAAAGACAACTTTCGGTGTCTCTGTATGGAATTATATTTATTATCATTGAGTTTATTTTTAACTCCTGACGCACAGTCAAACAAATAGTAGCAGCGTAAATTAAATTTTATCTAGAACCTGTAAGGCTATTTTTCTTTTTCAACAGAACGTTGACGGAAACGAAAACGAGAACAGTTTTCATATATCCTTAAAAAATATAATCCATTATTTCGTTGCTACTTTTAATAAATATTATACTTGCAGTAGATAATGTTTGTGCGTATATATTTATCTACCGAATATACCAATACGATATGCTAAAATTTGACTAAATTAAATACATCTGATGTAAACAAACCAAAATTTGAAGACGACGTAAAGAAGACTATAGAATTGACATCTAATTCATTCATACTCTGATGTAAACTGGAACGTAAGAATTAGTATTGTATAACTAATATAACTTTTACGTAACTAATTTGTTAATTAACCAACTATAATCCAGTTTTATAGTTTACTTTCTAAACTGTTTCATCATTAAGTACTTAGAAAGTTGGTGATGATTGGAGCAACTCTTTCGGGATTGTTTAAGTGAACGTGGTGAGTTCCTTCAACTTCGTGATATTCAAATTTTTTGGAACCTACTTTTATTTGATCTAATGTCAATTTGTAAGCGTCTGGATTATCATATTTCAATCCTTCCGAAGCACGAATGTTGAGATAAGCACATTTTATTCTGGCTGCATATGCAAGTACCAATTCCAAATTATCTGGTATGCCTAATCCAGCAATCTAAACGATTAAACGTATATGTTATTGTACATAATGTTCTATGAATTTTAGTGAAGTAACTCCAAAATAATTACACATTTATTACCTTTAATCGTGCGTCCCGTGAAAAGCAGTACCGCCCGGAGTCATAGGTGGGACGTGCACCACGTTTCATTAATACCATTGCACTTTCTTTGCTTACAGAACCATTGTAAGCATGTTCTACTACATCAAGTGCCTCTTCATATGTATATGATGGAACATGGTCATTATCATGTGCCTCATAAGTCAAGAACTTATCAACTATAGCACCAGTCATAGCAGCAGTTTTTGTTGTGTTTCTTACAGTAGGGCCTGCAATATCTATACTAATGACAAACTCCACATCATCAGGAAACGATGCAGCATATAAGAAAGATATTGATCCACCCAAGGAATGTCCAAGTAATTTTATCTAGAAAAAGTAATAAATAATTAGCTAAATAGTTATTTATAACGATAACCACTATGCACATGTTTAGATGCATATGTTTGCTGCATACTAACACTAATACTTGTTTGATGTAGTAAAATGATTTAACAGAAATTCACAAATAATCGAATGTTGGCTAACAAATTATAGAGCAACGATATTAGACTAACCTTGTTCCATTTGAAATGCTTCATAATTCTGCGGAGTAGAATTATACCATCCCAGTAAAGATAATAGTACTGACTTTTTTGGTAATGGGAAGACAAACCATGTCCAGGCATATCCAGGCAAAGAACAGACATATTATGAGGTAATAAAGGAATTAAATTATCAAAACTCCCACAGTTGTCCTGCCATCCGTGTAATGCCACTATTGGTTCATGATCCATTGATCCCCACAATCGCCCTAAATTTATCAATATTAAACACTTCAAATTTTTGAAATTCTCTTAAAGAAGTAGAACTTTCTGTTATCTTAAGAGTTATAAGAAGCAACTTAAAGATTGACTAACCACTTATGTGACCCCATGGCACAGGGATTGTAATTTCTTCAACATCTGTAAATTGATTACACGTTTAATTAGAATTTCATTATAAAAAAATTGCGAAGATAATAATGTTTGCTTACCTCGTTTATTCTGTCCATTAATACTGTCAGTGGAAGTAGTGGATTCGTTAACTGTATTCATCTGGCTAGAAAAATATTAATTATTAATATTCTAATTAAGTACAAAGAATCTCCTCTGTATGTATTAGTAACACTCTTCTTTCCTATCCTGTAGTTTCAAACAATTTTTCTTTATTGTATGCAACTACCTATGTTTTCTTCAGTAAAGACTAAAATGAAATAGTGGATAATTTATTAGACGAACAAAGTGCAATGTAGATATACGAATCATCATACCTTGCAAAGTATTTCTTTTATTACGTCACTGCTTTTTTAGAAAAATAATGTAGACTTTATAAGTACCATATACACGTGGAATAAGTTCGCGTTAATTTGATCGACGGTAAATTATACGTACACCAATAGCACGTGTTGTTCACATTTCTCGTAAAGTCGAGTTGTAAGATTTTCTGTATACGTTACTCAAAATTATGTTATAAATCTTGTTCAGCAGTACTATTTATGTCTTATTTCTGCAAGGAATCCTTCCTTAGTTATCGATAACCAAATGACCAGATGATTTTTTACTGACGATATATTTGAAAATAAATCACGCTAAACTTTTCGGCAGCACACTCTAAGAAGACATAGAACCTAGAGAATATATAATTTTTCACTTAACGGTACAAAGTTGAATTCTCAATTTATGGTTATCTTTAGCTTCGTCATCATGAATACGTAGCGTGTTTGTACCGTTAGACTCTAACATCATATGGTCATAAGCGTAGAAAGGTACGGAAAAGAAAAAAAGGAAAAACGGAAAAAATGAAGTTATCGCATTAAGTAAAATAAAATTGTCAACTGAAAAATAAGTATATTTATTCAACTTTATATGTAGATACATACATCGTCGTCTCAAATCTTATAGTTTAAGTTGTAAGATTATTTACTCTTATTTATTCTTACTTTCAGTTAAGATTTTGTGATTTATTATGATATTAAAATTTTAATTTGAAATTGTTCTAGGTTGAAATTAAAGTACTTGAATTTGCTGTGATAATAATTGTTATTCCTACTACTAAAATGCAGAACAATGAATTTATAGTAAAGAATGTAATCCATGTAGGAGTAAAAGCAATTAAATTTGTACCTGGGACTAAAGTACGCATTACAGATACTATAATTCTGATTTTCTATGTTGTAATATCGCATATTGTTTTTATTTGTTACATTAACAATGTTGAAATTTTTAGGTTGTTTTCCACTTTAGAACAATAAAATGTGACTCTGAAAGAACAGTCATCGATGACAGTAGAGTTATGGGTAGGCCAATGGAGCTTATTTTAGGCAAGGAATTCATGCTAGAAGTATGGGAAGTTATTATACAAATGATGGCTTTAAAAGAAGTTGCATCCTTCAGAGTACATAAAAGCGTATGTCTGCAATTGTACAACAGTCTCATATAGCTGTAAATGAGTATTTTAATAGTTTCTATTGATTTAGCTAGTCAAAATATATCCCTTTGTGTCTAAGACATTGAGGGAAGTTGGAAAACCACAGTCCGAAAAACATTCACATCATTGTTGCGGTGTAACTTTACAAAATGAAGGAATAGGATACGATGATTTGAATGAACTTATAAAAAACCCTCAAGATTTAGAATTTATAATTGGTAAATAATCTAAAATATACACAAGCTATGAAAACAAAAATATCTGAAATGAATTCTTTTATATTATAGAACTTACCGATGTTATACTACCAGAAGAATATGAAAAAGAATCATGGCAAATGACAGAAGATGAAAAAATAAAAAGTATCCCAGAAATAAAAGAGAAGGGGAATATATTATTTAAGGAGAAAAACTATGAAGAAGCTTGCAATGTGTATGCAAAAGGAATTGGAATGTTGGAGCAACTTATGCTTGTGTTAGTATTTCATATATATACATATGTTCAAGCATACATACTATTAATTGATATATATATATATAACTTATAGCGAGAAACCCAATGAGAAAGAATGGTTGGCTTTGAATGAATTAAAAATTCCATTACTTTTGAATTATTCTCAGTGTAAATTGATGCTGAAAGAGTATTATGCAGTTATAGAACATTGCACTACAATCCTTAAACATGATTCAGGTTTGCTAAATCTCTTTTCCTATGTGTATCTGAACATATTTCATGTACATATATATGTATATATATTTTTAAATTATTAGATAATGTGAAAGCCTTGTACAGGAGAGGTAAAGCATATATAGGAGCTTGGGATGAAGAAGGGGCTACGAGAGACTTAAGGAGAGCTGCAGAGTTAGATCCTACATTGGAAAATGTAGTTGACAAAGAACTGCAAGCATTTTCAGCAGTTCTTAAAAAAAAAGATTTAAATGAGAAAAAGAAGCTATCAAAACTATTTAAGTAGAGGCTATATGTGTACAAATATGTATATAAAACATGAAACGAAACGTATCGAAATATGAGCGACAAATATTGTGACAAATGGCACATTAAATGGGAAACAGTGAACAAACCTTGATAATACTATTTGACAGAATATTGTTGACCCCCAAAAATATCTCACTAACCACAGAGACATTCAATTCAGCCTTACAACCGGCTTATTCTGATGAATTGAAAGCAGTAATCAAAAACCAAATTAAAATTGCGTGGAATTCAACATAGAGAAATACACCTCGTTCAAGATAATATATTTAATAAAAGTACTATAAATATGATAAACAGGAATAACCATTAATACTAATGAGACTAAAAATCGGTGACAACAATTACATGCACGCTAATTTAATTAACGAAAAAGTACTCAAGGAATATAACTTCTGCAATACGATAATCATGGTCAAATACAACTTAATTGATTGTCCAAAATACTTAAAAAATTGAACTTCCCAACGACCTCAAGGAAGCACTTATAAAACTACAATTACAAAACTCCTTATAAAATTCCTAAGCGACATTAATCTTATATAATGAATTTAAATTAGTATAATTAGCAAAAAGTAATTGTATATATTATGTTCATTTTATGTAGTTGCTAATAACCTACAGAGGTGGATGCAACTTTAAATAAGTCAGTATTTAAAAATTTACGTATGTTAACGCACAAAGATTTTCTTGTGTCTAATATTTATTACCAACTGTTCTAAATTATTATCCAGATTCTTCATTTATATATTAACAATAAATAAAAATGGAATCTATATATTAATATCGACTCCTTTTGAAATTTTTAATGCTTTTAAAGTCATACATATATGCTCAGGTATGATGCATAAATATGTTATTAAATTATAGAAAACCCTTGAAAATACGCAGCCTTCTAACTTTAGCGACAGGCTCTTATAGCAGGTTGCATGACTCTAGGCGTCAATTTTAGGCGGCAGACTCTTGTTGCGGGAAACAATAACACCGTCCAATCTACTTTTATAAATTTATGTATATGTACAGATGGTATGAGTAAGCAAGGGGTATTTCTATTTGAAAAACTGAATAAAAAATATAGGATAAAATTTTTCCATAAGAAGCATTGTTTTCGGTAAAATATGCTTAAAAATTTGCGAAGTACGCGAGCACTTGATTCAGTTTCAGCTTGATAGATTTCACCGTGAATTACATCCAATAAACCACAATTCTCAAAGTGCATACCTGCTTTCCAGGAATTCGTGCAATATACGCATTCTGTTACAAGCGATGTCCATGTTGTTGCTAACGTGACTGTGCTTTCATTGGATTGCATCGATCATTATTTGACATATACGTTGTGGCGTAATCAACATCATGATCATTTTGTATTCAACAATATGACGTACGCCCAAACAATTGAGAGAACCATGTAATACTTATGATCTAAAATGGAAATTTGTGTGATGACCTTGCGGTCTGACGTCAAGAAGAATGTTCTCACCACAGACAATAGTGCTGTTATATCCATGAAATCTAAAAAATATAAACTTCTAGGCTCGTTTAGCATAATTGATGAGCTTAAACCACAACAAGTATCATTGAAAGCGATTCGACTAAAATACTAATTAATAAGCTAATTACATACTGCATTCTGTTTGCAGACTTCAGGAATTTTGCGCTACTTTAGCAATTTAATTAAAATTTCTTAGGAACTTAAAACTAAATTTTAATATTTCGATATTAGAAAATGAATATTAGAAGTCATTTAGTATTTTTCAGCTGTACTACCTCAATTATAAAACAATAAATTAGTTAGATACTATAGATCTATAGATTCTCACAAATGGTACGTCAAAGTGGAGCTGACTAGTATAGCAGGTTGCATGACTATAGAAGTCGATTAAATTTAGTTGAGATACGACAGATCTCTAGTTACGGGAAACATTAACAACGTTCAATCTACTTTTGTATAGTAAGTTTTCGTATATTTTTTTAAATCTATGGTGTTATTTCCGAGAAAATAAGTTTTTTAATTTCAATTTTTACCCCTCTGGTGGTTAGTTTTTAAATTTTAGGATTATCAGCGTTTTACGCCATCTAGGAATCTGTTTCTAGAGATATATACGGGACGTACAATGTTCATAATTTGTTAATCGAACCATGAATGGGACTGTCGTTCGCCGAAAAAGTATCATGTTTGACATATGGCACAATTTATTTCGTGTTACACCCATGAAACGTAAAACATGGAAAATATGATTTCTTTGTGCAATTGTTTCTAAGGTAATTAGACAACTCTGGTTAAAGACTGATATGTTAACCAGAACAGATTTCAATCTAACCTGCAATACCATACGTTCTTAGGTCACATGTAAAACGATTTGTAAAGATTGTTAAATAAATTTGTATTCAATGGTGTATTTCGTTTCGTTTCACTAATCTTACTACTTTGAAACATGATAATACTACTTTGAAATAATGTACTAATATACTACTTTAATATACTACTTTGAAACATGATACACGAGGCGATGCATAACATTTGAAATCGCAGGTAACACTAATATTTTCAGTATTTTATATTCGTTAACGTGACCTGTTTAAAGAACTATTAAAATATTACACGCTTTAAATTTGTAGATATAATATATACACGAATTATATAAAATGAAGCTTGTATCAAAGTTTGTCGATAAAGAGGGAGAAGGGTGAGTGAACTGTTGTTACATTGTGTGGTTCTTGTAAAGGATTATTGATATTTAATATGACACAAAAATTCCTAGGCATGTGTCCCTTGTCCCAGAAAACACAGAAGATATGTGGCATGCATACAATATCATTAGTGAAGGAGATTCTGTTAGTTGTTCTACGTTTAGGTACCATTCTTTGTTATTCCAACATAGCTATTCTTATAAAATTTAATTGAATCTAATATTATTTTATATCTTTTATAGGAAAGTGCAAACAGAGTCATCAACTGGCAGTTCTAATAGCTATAGAGTTAGAACTACTTTAACCATATGTGTAGAAAGCATTGATTTTGATACACAAGCCTGTGTTTTAAGACTGAAGGGTAGAAATGTAGAAGAAAATAAATATGTTAAGGTAAAGTGATCTAATTTGCATGACATACAAAGTATCAATTTTAAATCAAACATTTGTATGATTTCTATCACTACTAAAGGTAAAAGAAAAATGATTAAGTTATTTATCTAGTTTGGAAGTAAAATCAATATTTATAACAATGAGCTTGAAAAAAATGTAATGCGACTTTCACAAGATATTTTTTCTTAGCTTTAAAAATAATTTAGATGCTCGATTTAAAAATAACACTCTGTATAAAAGAATGTGTACAATATGTAACAGTAATTTTTGTTATAGACAGGAGCATATCACACATTGGATGTAGAACAAAATCGAAAATTTACAATAAAAAAAACTAATTGGGATTCCATCTCTTTGGAAAGAGTTGACACTGCATGTGATCCTACACAAGTAAATTATATGTCTAGAAATTTTAGAGAAAAACTTGTTTACAGATATTTAATGAAAAAGTTACGTATCATTGCAGAATGCAGATGTTGCAGCAGTGGTAATGCAAGAAGGCATAGCGCATATATGTTTGATAACTTCCAACATGACAATAGTGCGAGCTAAGATAGATCAAATTATACCTAGAAAAAGGAAAGGAAATGTCTCTCAACATGAGAAGGTTTTGTTGTATTGCTTTTAAATACTCTTTTTTTTTTTCTTATACACGTATTTACAGTAGAAGATAATTGAAAATTTTCCAGGGTTTAACTCGATTTTACGAAAATGTTATGCAAGGAATATTGAGACACATCAATTTTGATATTGTAAAATGCGTTATTCTCGCCAGTCCTGGGTTTGTAAAAGACCAATACATGGATTATATGATAGAACAAGCAATAAAAACGGACAACAAATTGATATTGGAAAACAAATCTAAATTCTTGCTTGTTCATTCTAGTTCAGGATTCAAACACTCTCTCAAAGGTAATGTGATTGTTTTAAACAAACTATTAGAGCATGATATAATAATATTTTTTTACAATTTAATATGACAGAAGTATTAGCTGAAGCAGCAGTGGTTTCTCGAATTTCTGATACAAAAGCAGCCGGTGAAGTCAAAGCTTTGGAAATGTTTTTTACGATATTGCAGACTGATCCTTGCAGAGCATTTTATGGGAAGAAGCATGTGCAGAAAGCGAATGAAGCACAAGCTATTGAAACGTTACTTATTTCAGACAAATTATTTAGGTAAATGCGAAATATTTTAGTTGAATTAAATTCGTATTTATTCTGATAAGTATGATTTTATTCATTGTTAACAATGCAGATGTCAAGATATTGCTCTCAGAAAGGAATATGTTCAATTAGTGGAAGGTGTAAGAGACTCTGGTGGAGACGTAAAAATATTTTCAAGTTTACATGTATCCGGTGAACGTAAGTTATATTTATGTAAAGTTTAATGAGCAATAATTCTGTCGTTTTGAAAACTTATACGACGTTTTTCTTTGTATTTAGAATTGGAACAAGTAACTGGAATAGCAGCTATACTCCGTTTTCCGATACCAGAATTAGACGACGAGAGCGATGGTGAAAATGATTCGGAAGAAGATGAATAAGAATTAAAGATATTATGCTAATGTGCAACTTTGTATATATTTGTGCTGTGCGCAATCAAAATATATTATTAATAAAATTGTAAATTAATTCTTATAAATACATTAGAATTCCCATTATCTGACATAATCAGAACTAATACAGTGTCGGATAATTGGATTACACCTCCATTTTTTTTATTATCATCTGCTGCAATAGACGTGGTGGCGAAACACTCAACTAAAATTATCTATAGGTGATAATGTAATTTGTCCATGAGATGGCGCAGCTTTAAAATTCTACATTATTCATTCTCTTAGCCTACTTCAGTCTGCTTTCTTAGTGTTTTCGTTCAAAGAGCACGTGGAATATTAACAATTTATTCTTTCGTGTTCATGTAGTTTTTAAACATTGAACTGTGTTAAAACTACAACCAAAAATGGTTGTAATAGGAAAGAAAAAGGTATTTATCAAATTTGCCAAGATTTCTTTTCTTATTTGATTGTATAAGGTTAAATGCATTAAGGTTATTTTGACACTGAATATATTTGAACAAGGATTAAAATTATGTTTTGAAATTTATAGTACCAGTCTGGAGAAGGAGCGCAGTTTATGTCGAGGAGAGCTGTTTTGAAGAAATTGCAGCTTTCCTTGAATGATTTCCGTCGATTATGTATTTTGAAAGGCATATACCCAAGAGAGCCACGCAACCGTAAAAGAGCCCAGAAGGGTGAGCCTGGTATCAAGACACTGTATCACAAGAAGGATATTCAATTTTTAATGCATGAACCGATGATATGGAAACTCAGAGATTGCAAGGTACTTTAAATTGATCTGTATGTATATTATTCAGCACATAAAATTGTAGCAATCTAATAAAATATTATTTATCTAGGTATTTCATAAAAGAGTGACCAAAGCTAGAGCGATGAAAGAATTTTCATACATGAGGAGACAGCTGAACAATCATCCTACTTTGACTTTGGACCATATTGTTAAGGAACGATATCCAACATTTATTGATGCCCTGAGAGATTTAGATGATTGTCTGACATTGTGTTTCTTATTCAGTACATTTCCATCTCTTAAACATATACCAAGAGATCAGTCTTTCTTATGCCGAAGATTGAGCATAGAATTTCTACATGCTGTAATTGCTGCTAAGGCATTACGCAAAGTATTTGTATCCATTAAAGGATATTATTACCAAGCTGAAATTAAGGGTCAAACAATTACTTGGATAGTACCACATCATTTCTGTTTTGAACCTCAAACAAGGGACGAAGTGGATTTTAAATTAATGTCTGTATTTGTAGAATTTTATATTATAATGTTAGGCTTCGTTAATTTTAGACTCTACCACACACTTAATTTGCATTATCCACCAAAACTTACTACTAGTGGTAAGATAATTTTTTTTACATCTTTGATACATGTATCACTTGAATCTAATATTAACTTTTTGTGAACAGAAAACGATGAAAAAGCACTTGTAGATGAAGAGGTCTATGTAGCAGAAAGAATAAGTGCGTTAAATGTACCACTAACAACTCTAGATCCGACTGTACAGAATGCAGAAGATGAAGATTTGAACATAGACCAGTTTGCAACTGTAAGTATAAATGATCTTATAGACATGTCTTAACAAATTTCACTATATTTTAACAATTTTTTTTTACAGCAAGATGGCGATACCACGAAAGTGGAAGAAGCCAAAGAGGAAGCAGAAAAAATTAAAAATTTGAAAACGTTATTCAAAGGTCTAAAAGTTTTTTTGAATAGAGAGGTTCCAAGGGAGCCGTTAGTCTTTGTTTTACGTTGTTTCGGAGCCGATGTGTCTTGGGATAAATTACTGTTTGTTGGAGCATCATTTGAAGAAACTGACGAGACAATAACTCACCAAATAGTGGACAGACCTAGCATGACTAAACAGTATATTTCCAGGTGATCTATAATTTCTTCATTTCATTACAATGTTTATTCAATTCGATTTATTTAGTTAATTTATTTTTATTAATACAGGTACTACGTGCAGCCTCAATGGGTGTTCGACTCTGTTAATGCCAGAGAGTTATTACCCGTGGAAAGATATTTAATGGGTTGTATTCTTCCACCCCATCTCTCACCATTCTCGGAAAGTCGTCACGATCAAACGTACATTCCACCAGAGGCTCGTGCTCTCATGGATCATGACTTTAAGCTGAACAATGGTACGTATTCTTCTAAAATAGTAGAAAAACAATCTGTGGAACTATTTTTCGTTACTGTAATGTTTGTTTTATTAAATAGAAGAAAGTGCATCCGAAGAAGATGACGATGACAAAGCAGATGTTGAGTCCGAGAATGAAGATCAAAAAGATGATGATGATGATGATGATGGTGAGGAAGAAATTAAAGGAGAAGAAGAGGGTGATGAGGGGACGTCAACGGCACATGACAAAAAGGAACAGATTAGATTACAAAAGGTTAACATCATTAGCTACACATATTTTTAATAATTAGAAATTTTTAATAACTCCGCGCTTGCTAATTACAGAAAAAAGAAATGAAGGTGAAAGCCGGTACTGTAACAAAGGAAAATCCCTGGGAAAGGAACCGACAGGAGAGGCAAGAATATCGACTTCGGGAACGAATGATCAAGAAGAGGCATCGTAATTTGTATAGAAGTATGATGAAAGGTCGCGAAGAGAGATCCAAGGAAATATGGTTGTTGCGGAAGAAGAGGCGCTTGCACGAGGCAGCTGAGAAGCAAAAGCGCAAGGAGGAACGCAAACAGAAAAAAACTGCAGTTGCTTAATGACAAAAGACTTGACGAATTGTATTATTTAAACTATTTCACTGTATATACACAATTTGAATAAGTGTCTTTACAACTAAGACTTTCTTTAAGTCAATTAGGTATAAGACACGAATTCTCTATACGCATTGCAGTGACCTTCCTACCAATTGCCATCTCTTCTACAAACTCCCCCCTAATCCTTAGGTAGTGAAATCTTTTCTATAATAACGCATAAATACTACATTAAGGGTTTCAAGTACGTCACCAAAATTGGCAATTCATAAAAAAAAGTTGCATTTTGTGAAGATGGAGAGGAAATAAAACTACACAAATATTACGTAAAACTGTATTTTGATTTCATTCTTTGGAAAGAAAAATTGCAGTCCAATCCGTTGCACTTCCGGATAGGGGATAAGCGATGGAACGAGAGAAAATCTAAATCATTGAAGGCTTGATAGCGGAACGTGACGACTTTCTCGATGGTTGTAGGTACAGTTACGCGTAATGGAGAGATGCCTTTAATCCAGTCCTCCCACTTGCCGGAGGCCTACGCGTACGACGTGACGATCCTGGTCCCTACTTTTCCAGCGAAGGACTTTGAAGGCCAAGCTACCCACACACGTTAGCCTACGCAATCCACGCTCCCACGAAAATCATTTCTCGCGGTGGTCTCCGGGTTGCTCGATAGCCTCGCTACGACTAGAAAAGAGACAAAACGAGAGAAATGAAATCTGCGAGTGCGATCGATATCCTCGGTACGACCACCCTGAAGGTCGTGCATTGATCTCGGTCGATTCGATTGATCGTACGGGCCTGCTCTTTATTGCGTGCTCGTTTCGGTTACCCGATCGCTAACGCGTCTTTGATTAGACCCTGAGACTTTCGCTAGACGAGTTAACACCGAAGGACAAACCGATTTGGCGGTAGATAAATTACCATCAATGCATCCGGCTGTTTTGCGTACTGTTCACCGTGCGTCACCTTGGACACCGAACATCGGAATCGGATGCGAGCGGAAGACCGTTTATTATACTCCACTATCCCGACATTTCTGACCTCTTTTTGCCTTTGACCCTTGCGTGTCGTTGCTCCCAACACATTGAGCGATCTGATCCGGAACAATGCGTCAGCTGTTACGATAAGTACGATTTCAATCATACAAATCATTAAGTATCAACTTTGTCTTGTACATTTTTCGATTTGCTGTTTCAAAATTGATTCTTTTATTGGCCTAGTTTAAATATTGACAATCCGACTTAAAATACTATCCTAAAGTTATGCCACAGGTATTCTTCTGACTCAAACTTGATATTCATGGAAGCTAATACAATTATTTTCTACCTGCTTAAGACTATTGACTTAAATAATTATTTAAATAGCAGGTTTCTGACTGGCAAAATGCTAAGAGCGGTGAGTCGTTCTTGGTTTCCTCGAGTTCGTAGAAATAAATCAGCGCTTGGTTAACCGATCCAGCCTCCGTTCGCAAAATTGTTTCTCAATAGACCAATTAACAGGTTGCGCAAAAAAGCAGGTTCAATTGAGCCGCGAGGTCGAGGAGCGATTATCGAAATCAGAGTGGCTGAAAATCGGCGTGGTTTCGATTTTCGCTCGATATCTCGCGACCGAGAAGTCTCTCCTGTCGATTTCTTCGGCTATTTGCAGTGGTGACTGAACCGATGTGTCGCGACCACTATGTCGGTGAAGTCACTAACACACGTATGGGCCTCAGGTGTGCGGGAACCCGTGTGCAGATTGGGCGCTTACGTCATCCTTGCTATTCCTGTTCCATCCCATCTCTACGAGTATCCTGAAAACGAGCGTCGTTAGAACCTGCAACGCGACTCGCTAACGTCCTAATCTACTCTGGAGCTGGGACGATCTGGCGACCGGGAGGACGCTACGATCCGCTTCGTTGGATCCACGGACTTCGAGCAATGCCGAATGAAAATCGCACGGACTCGCGGCTTGATCCAGGAAAACGCGATGACGTTCAATTAGAAGACGAGCCAGTTTACTGCTGAGCATAACTCGATAAGGCTCAAACATGGCGGGGTTCGTTAGCGGCGTCGATCGGTGGGAATTTTACATAGCATTTCCTTTCGAAGCCACGGATTCAAATTGCACCACCATTTCTATATTTTAGGTTAGGACATGTACTTCTTTAAATCGAGGAGTCGTAACTATTACCAAGAGAGTCGCAAAGGTTCATATTTTTTGAGTTTCAGGGATGAAGGTTTCTATAAAATGGTGGATGAAAATCGTTTGTCTCCGCCTGCTTAATTTTTCCCTTAACTCTGCAAGCGTTAAGACCCGCATCGAGGCGGGACAAGCGGCAGGAATATTCTCGAGGCTGTAACTTTCACGGCTTGTTGACGGAATTTTACTTAGTCCCCGGGTTTTTTTCGCCGGGAGGAAGATATCGATGCTGGATTTGGCGTGGAACGCGACTGCGAGCGCGTGGGAGGATCACGAGAACATTCGGACTGCCCACATGGAACGCCGTTGCGCATCGGCCAGTAAAGTATCGAGGCTTTTCAGTGCGATTTTCAACGACTTCGGTTTCGGAGAAAGCGTCGTTTCTATGAACGGAAAATAAAATTGTTTGTTTCAGCCGAGGACGACTGAAAGGAGTGGTCCGTCGACTATCTTCCTTATTGACTTATGCTTGCGTTGTTGGGTCTCGGTTCCAGGTCTTCCAGGCCTAGAGCAGTTCGTGGAAAGAGTGCAAGAGCGAACCTATTCTCTTCTCGCCCTTTCTACTTCCGAATCTTGCGCCATCACTCTCACTCATTCCACGAATTGTTCCAAGCTGGATGGCCCGGTTCCGGCAACAACTCGATCACCTGAAACTTCTGAAAAATCGAAGCTATTTCGCTAGAAAGATTGGACTAGTCATAATAACAGATCACAGTCACGTTAAAATTGTTTGCACGACATCTTGATATTTTTATATAGCTCTAAAGTGAATATCGAGAAAAATGAATAAGATGTTTTGTTGCAGGCGGTCGCGTTAAAGCGAATTTCCCGCAGACTGGCTCAACAAAAGCGGTTTCCCTTGTCCGCCCGCGAAGCTCGGTTGCAAAACAAAGAATGTCCAAGCCCGTGTAAACATTTCCTGGCGTAATGATACGCGGGATGGCTCCGGGAGCGAGCGTCCTTGATTTTCATCAGCGGCATGCGTAATTGTAGTATAATATTACTGCCGATGGGATCCGTAACGATAAAGAAGAGGCGGACGCCGTTTTCGCGAGCGAGGAACAGAGGATCGTTGCTTCGATGGTCAATAAAAAGTGTAATAAAGGCCGAAGGATACCTCCTCTTGTACGAGTGAATGGATAATTATATAATCAAGGTTATTACGGTATTAGATAATCGCTGCTGGACCGCGATAAAGATGCGCGATCGTTCTTTTAATCTCTATGGATCTATTTGCAAGGAATTAATAATATTCGCGATCCACTCTCGGGAGATTTAATTGCCTGGTGGATGGCCGTTGCTTATGTTTCGTTTCTCTTCGATCTTTCTCTTGAACTCCTTCAAGTTTCGATTTCGAGGAAGAAATAAAATGTCTCTTTCATTTTTTGGTACATTCTGTTCGAGTTTATGCGGTCGAAATTATCTGTTAAATTTTTGTTGAAAGAAATACTACCATCAGTAACTTTTACTGCGTTTTAGAATTTAAATCTGTCGATTCGTAACTACATACATATTCAATTTGAAACGGTGAGTAACATTTCTTTTAACATTCGTGTTAAGTCTTGCAGTAATTTACACAGTAACGTATTTTGTTTTAGCATTTTGTTACTTACTTTCTACCATCGTAACGAGTGAACGGATATTTGAACATCCTCTAATCGAGGAGCAACAATCAACTTTGTAGGCAGTCAAGAGTGTTACAAATGCTTGGATCTTGTCTAAAACAACTACTCACCAAGATGTTGGTAAGATACAATAAATTTTTAAACTATCGCGAAATCCAGCGCGGCATTAGACGCGAAGCAGACGAATATCGTCGTCTCGGCAATTGATCAATTTACGAGCGTTCCGGGCACGTGTCGCCGGGCTTCGGTGAATGATCGACCGATCCGTTGATTCATCGCGTTACATCATATCACAATGCGAGCTCGCAGTCGTACACCGTGCGCCGGCCCTCGCGACACACGCGCGATAATGCACTTTTCCGTAGTGTGCAACAGGAATTCCTAGATTGGCTGGAGGTCGCTGGCTGCGATGATCAGCTTATTCGCATAGATTTCCCCGTTTCGATTAGACGACGCATATAATCGCGGTGAGGAAGGCATTCCGCTTGATTCACGGGATAGCCATAACCGCTCGATCGTGCGCGTTTGATTCATGTCACCGAGCGGGCCCCCTCTCCAAAGTTTTAATGAGAGGCGTAATCGCGTTGCGCTTTGACGTGACCATTCCGTACGATTCCGCCGCGATTCGTCCCGCCTCCGTCGCCGGTTTTACGCGGGGAATAAACGTCAGCTGAACGTACGCGATCTTGTTCCCGAGGTAACAATTACTGTCAACGACTCGTTCCTGGCCTCCGACTGCCCCTCGTCGGGCCGTTCGTCGGTATCGACGTGTTCGACGCACATGTTCGGCATCATGCGCCGACGATTCGAGCCAGCAATTACTCGGTACGTCGAACGATACGCTTAATCGAACGAGCAACGCAACGTCACGCGATCTTGAACATCATTAAATGAACTTTTATCGTCCATTGCCGACTTAATAAACGAGATACGAGCCTTGTGCCGCACCGCGCCGTCGTGCCCCGCCGGATACAACGCCGGAGTCGATTCTATGATGCGCAACCGGCATTCAAGGAATTCGCGACAAGAATCTCTGTTATTTCGATTGTTTTCGATTTACTGAGAAACCATTATTCCCAAGCAGTCCAATGAAAAATCTGGTACCTTTGATATTTTGTAGCGAAATTCTGAATATTTTGAGATCTGTACCTTTTGCGGTAAGCAGTTAGACCAGGTAGGACATTGGCGTAGAGAATTCTTAAATGTTTGATGTTTCATTCTTATATTTCAACAAAGATTTCTCTCTTCTATAAACCTTATTTCAACTGCAACAACGAAAAGGGAAAAAATTTCCGTTTCGTGTGCCGAAGGCCTTCTGTAACGAGAAATAGTTTACAGCCTGGTAGACCGGATATCGCTGATTTTCATCGAAACAAAAATATCCCTAGTCACAGTTATTTGCAGCGATCTCTTCGTAGAAACACGCATTACAGCGTATTATCGGTAATTTGCTAAGAGAACCGATAATCGAGCGTTAAATCGAGGAAGTCGCTGGAGGAGAAGGGTTACTCGATACCCGATTGAAGATGCTGATCGATTTATTTAGTAGAAAGACGTCCCGGGCCGGATAAAAATAGGCGAACAGAAAACTCGGGACAAGAAGAAGCGCGAAAGATGTTTAAGGAGACAGGTATCTATTACGGAAGGGCTGGCCCTTGGACGGTGTCGTCGTTCATTTGGATCGTCACGGGGTGTCGTGAACGTGCCCGAAAAAAATGTACAAGATGTCCCGGGCTACTTACAAGCCCTGGACCGGTGTCGGGGTTTTGAAACTTGATCGAGCAACCGATCGGGCCGGCCCTGCATCGAAGTTATCCGCAGTTGGCCAAGCGGATGACGCATCCACGAAAAGAATACGAAATGAACGTGTGCCCCCACGAACCCGTTACCCATACCGCCGGCGCTGGTCGACGGACTGGAAGCTACAAGGTGTGCTCCGAAAGGCATGCCTGGGATCGCTCTCCGAGATGGAAAGCCGTACGGGACTCGCCCGGTGCACCCGTGACTCCGTGAGGTGATACTTGGAAGCCCGATCGTTCCGCGTAACCGTCTTTGCTTTCTTGGCATCGATGTACAACGAGCATTCGAAATTTTCGATACAATCGCCGCTAAAATTTCACTGCTTAGCGTTTAACGCACACCCCTCTTCTTTAGATGCAGACTTTCGAACGTCCGTTTCTTTCCAGACGTGAGAACTATGTTTAACTCTTGGACGATGGTGGCCCGAGGCTATTTTTATCCAGTGGCAAAATTGTCATTCAATTGCTAGCTTCTGATGATTGATTCAAATTGGCGCTGTCGCAGAAGAAGCCCCTCCAGCAATGCGCCATGGCATCGTCAAGAGAGTAGCTGAAATCGGATTTAGTCATAGCACTTTCCTCGTCAGATCGTGACAGCCGTAAAAGACTCGCCAAATACAAAAGTGTGTCGCAAACTGAGCCGCCCGTGGATACCTGGCAAATTCTTCGCGGCTTTTGGCATTCTCGGAGGCCCAAGATGGCCCCACGGCGTTTCGCATCGATCTCTTGACCAGCGTGAATCCCGGCTAACGCAACGATCATTGCGCAACCTCGTTTCGGCCGGGGCGGGGATAAACAATGGCGGTCCCGCGAAAGTAAAGTTTACCCTTTTAATCAGGCAAAATCGTTCCGTATCTCGGGAGGATCGTAGCCTGGATTCACGGAAGCCAGATCCTCCGACTCCGGGTCTCATGGATCGTTGCCCGATGCTTCGAAAGATTGCATCGTGGCTCACGGATCGTTGCCTCCGATCTGCGGAAGGGAGAATTCATGGGATCCAGGGATTCTGCCGGGACTCGTTATGCGTCGCTCGACTCGTTTAGGCGTCAGAACGGCGCTCCGCGTGGAACAGGAAGGACGAAACCGGAGATTGAATAGCCCCGAGGACATCGGCGCGAGAGGAGAGAAAAAAAAAAGGAAGAGGAGGAAGAGTTTTTTCGCGGATAATTCCACTCGCCTGCGAAACCTACGCGACTATTTGCGTAGTAACGATGTAACTGAGCGGTTGTACGACAGGGTTTCACACTTTCTTCGGCGCTGTCCCTGGAGCGAGGTGCACCAAGAATGCGTAATTACGGGCCCCGTCTACACACAGATCTCCAAAGCGTGCTGAATCCGATCCGGAATTGAATCGGATCGATCCCTTAGCAAAGTTTCAAGCAAGGAAATTTCTAAATAAAATCCTCCAGTCGCTTGGCGAACTAATGACGCTCGTCGACAAAACCAAATTGCCACTTTCGATAATTGCATCGATTCAAATAATTGAAGGAGGAGGCTATTTGAATATCCCATGGTAATTGGTTAGAGGAAACCGCAGATTATAAGTGGTGGAGTCTTATATCCGCAGAAATACAAACATTCGCCACGAATGAGCTAGATGTACCGGTCTCTGGAGACGTAAGAATCGATCTTTCTGGATTGTTTCAGTCCTCGTTGTCAAAATAATGTGTCTGTCTGAGTCACAATTATTAATAATCCGGTGAGAAATTCTACGCTCATTCTTTTTCGTTGTATGGTTACATTAATGGCGGAAACTAGTTTTTAATGCTAAACCTACACCGGCGATCAAATGACCGGTTTCATATTTTTTATTTCATAATTATCGAAGTCGTAAAGCTGCTTCTATCTGAAATTGTCGAATATATTTCTTTACTCAGGCACACGCTATTATAAGGTTTGTGAAAAATTTAACCAAATCATATCTTGAAATTCTCATAAGGTAACATTTGTTAGTCATTTTTAGATCTCGGCAGGTTTGATATTACAGCAAAAGAGTTTTTCCTCCGCTTTTTTTATCGCTAAAAATGTTAATTCTATTTCTACCGATAACTGATGCTTGAACTCTTTGGGGGTCTCTACAAAAAGGCCACAACCCCGACGATCATAAATATCTTCGAACGAAAAAATCCGGAGAGACGCTTGAAATTACAATACACCGGACAGCGGAAGATTAATCGTAAGAGGTTCGCTAATGCCGACTAAAAAAATCAACAAAGATCGCATTCCTCTGACCTCTCGATCGTCCAGCGACCTCCTGTAGCTTTCGTTCCACGTTGTCACCAAGAGATGAGAAAGCTAGAACCAACGAGAAACACTAAGTAAATGTTCTCCAGCGATCTTTTACGTTTTCTATTTAAAAAAGAATAAAGGGATGAGACCCATCGCCAAAAACACACTAAAATTCACGAGAAATTTAAATTATTCTCGTCACACGTTAATCTTTTCGGGGTAGATGTAACCCCTTTAAATCGAATTATTGGCGATATAGAAAACACGTGTCGCTTAATAGTTTTGGTACTCCAATCTATGTAATCAGGAAAAAATTAGAGAGGAACACTCGGTGTTCCTAGTAAGCAAGATGATATCTTTGTTCTGTAACTTTATGGCCGAGTCTCGTAAAAGTGCGACGTCCAGGAGCCCTAAAATTCCCATCGTAGTGCATGGTGGTACGTCGCGGGCCGTCGCGTCGGTCCCAGCGAAACAATCGCGGGGCAGTAACTCGCGCAGCGAGCCATACACGCGCGCGTTTTGCGCGTCTCTAATGACACTGTACCCTCGGCTAGAGTACACCGGTGTCGCTGAACCCCGGCGCCTCGAGGCGTTTCACAGGCGGAGGCCACGGAGAGAGAAGAATCCACGGGCGCGCGGCTATATACTTTGCACCATTACGCTTAATCTACGGCCTGCCGTGGCAGCGCTCGATTCATAGAGACAGCGTAGAAAACGCGCCGCGTCACCGGGAACGCGTCTCGGCTCGACTCGGGCTCAGAGGCACCGAGCTAGGGGCTTAGGCTCGTTCGACGTCCCCATTGATTTGTGATCTCGCGGCCGGAAGAAAAACCCGTGTGTCGGGGGGGCCCCGCGCCTCGCGATCCGGCCCCGAGGAATTTCAAGCGCGTCTGCCGGTCGGACTGTTGGCTCGCGCGTCCGCGAATCTTATGTAGATCCGTCCGGCTGTTGAAAAATATATCGGTATCGCTTTCGCGCCTGCTGCCCGTGAATTATTCATGAATATCGTCTGTACGAACGCGATGTCCATGGATGTTCCTCACTGGAGGCTTGATGAATAGGGTGCAGGTGTGATCCGATTCCCTGCTACTCGCCGATTAATTAATCAACGGCTAGAGTCTCCGCCCTGCGAAGCGCCACAGATTTTATAACAGTTACGCTACGATTGTAGCACGGTGCATTGAGCTGGTTGGAACAAAATTTTAAGGACTGCCTCCGTGCGCGGACACAAAGAGACCCGCATTGCACTTACTGGCCAACGGGGGTCGAAGAAAGCGAATGAATGCCGCAGGGCTGGGGTTTTTGGGATGGTCAGCTCGTAGGACCACCTTCCATATTTTCCTACCGCGCCGAGATTGGCTCTGACTATCTAAAGACTTCGATGGTAGAGTTCCGATGCTGTGCTCCAGATGCAATAACCGTTCCAGAAGCTACTGGTACCATTTTTGTGATGGAGCACGTGGTCGACCTTTCGATCCGGCCAACCTTTGGCATAATACCTCCATTGTTGAACTTACGCTGTTAATTTTCAGCAACCCATTGAATTCACATGAAAAATTTGAAACGAGCATATCAAATAATGCAATAGCAACGTTAAAAGCTGCTGGTATCTAATTTTTATGCGATCAAAATGTCTATGCAATAACGCGATCAAGATTTGGATTTGCCGGACCTCTAACATAGTGTAACTTCTCGTAGAGCCCACGCAGTCAGCCTTTACCAGCTAGGAAAGAGTCTCGGATACCGTGGGGAGGCCAGGCTGATTGGTTCCAGGTGCCCAGCGAGGCTGCTGCTGCAGTTCCAGCCGCCGCAGCAGCGCTAGAAGCTGCTGGTACCAATTTTGTGATAATCCATTGACCTCCGGCATGGTGTACCCCTCGGTGAACCCACGCTGCCACGTTCTACGAGGTTGCAGAGGGTCTCGGTTGCCGCTGGGCGGCTAGGGGGATTGGTTCCAGGCGTCGAGCTCTCGGAGTTCGCGCGTCGTTCGAGCGACTCCGGCGCTCTAGCCCCGCCGCCGTGGGAGTGAGCCAGAACAGGTAAGAGCGATCGTACGCGCTCACCTGAGAGACGGAGAGGAGAGGAAGTTCGCGGAGCGGCGAGGGCGGCGGAAGAGGTGGAGGCGAGAGCGGCGAGAGAGGAGTTCGTAGAAGGAAAAGGAGAGGAGGGAGTCCGGTGAAAAGAGAGAGGCAAGTCGAGCAAAGAGAAGGACCGCCGGCCAATGAGACACCAGGCCGGCGATGACGTCGTCGTTGTCTCACGTCGAAGTCTCACCAAAAGTCTTCGCCAGCCGCCAGTTCGTCCGCGGTCTACCGGCTGGACGAGGAGTTCGTCCTTTTCACGACGTCATCACCGAAAGGTGTTCAGTGGTTTATTTATTTTTTCTTTCACACTGTTGACCGGCCAGTGAAACCATCCAGCATTGGACCACTTATACAAGGAACGATCGTGGCTGAAGGAGGCTGCTGTCAGCCATGGGGACGGGTAAGTTATGATCGCGGGGAAACAGTCTTCACCATGGATCCACGAACGCTCCACGAACAGCCCGAAACTCTTGTCGCTCGCTCCGAATTCCGAAATCGAGCTCTCGCGAGCCCGTTACCGTTTCTCGCACAAGCTTTCGCGCAGCGTCTCTCCGTCCCTCTTACCCGTTTCTCTCGCGAAACCCGGCGTATGGAACCAGAGCCGCGGGAACGGCAGACATGATCCGATATCGGGCGATAGTTTCTCCATTCGGCGACCGTTCCGACCGTCGCTCTCCCGCGTTGATAAGACGGAGAACACCTCGAAGCCTGGCAGTTGAAAACTGGTTCAGTCTGTGCTAGAGTCAAGGCTGATCCCGAGAAGATTCGCGAGCATCTGTCGCCTGGTGTCAGTCGACAACGATGCGGGATATCCCCTCCGAGGACACGGCAAAAAAACTCGCTCGAGGTGTGCTCAGACTCGACGTTCTCCAAAATGGAGTCAGCCCGATCCCGAAGGAATGTTATTGTTCCTGGGCGCGTCCAGTCCCAGAAACGTTCCCTTCGTTCTTGATCCTCTGGCCGGCCGATCCGGCCTTGAATTAATAATAGATCCTCGCGGAGGATCTGGAAAGACCACCGGTTCTCCATCTTCCGTAAAAGTGTTACACTTTTGCCGTGCCGTGTTACTTTCATCTCGCGTTCCCGCTGCTATAAATATCCGGCGTTTCCATCGGTGAAATGAGCTTCGTGCAGCGTGGCTCACGCACTCGATTCTCGGTTCGTGAAAATATGTGTTTTCGCGTTTTGTCGCGGAATATCTGTTTGCCGTGGAATTCTTTCGAGGGAACTGTCCGATCGCGAAATCGGACGTTATGTCAGACCGCGCGATAGCTACGACCTTTAGCACATCCTTTAGGCAGATGGTGTCAAGGATGCGCGCGAGGCGCGCGAGCCGCCTGATCAGAAATTATGCGACTACCTAGCCGTAACGCGGGTCGGTCGCTCTTTTTTTGCGCGTTAGAACGAATCCTCTCGATTCGTTTCCCTGTAATTTTTCTGCCACACTGGCCGCGCTTCGCTTGTCCGATTAACAAGCATTTGCAGAACGGTCCTCGCGACTTTTTCGGCGGACCAGCCGCATTTCCGGTTCCAACGGCGACCGGTCCCCTCGACTTTAGAAAGCGAACACGCACGGCAAAAGCTGCGGAGCCACACCGAAAGGAAAGGCGTGATCGCAAAATCGCTCCAACTTTTGTCGGCAAATTTGTTCGACGCTTGCGACATCGTTTTGTACACATCCTCTTCTATCCAGAGATCCGTCAACCGAAGATCTAACATAGACGATTGAATAGGTCTCATCCACTTGTCGCTCGTTGCTCAACTCGTCGAAAGTCGCGTTCCCGACCTTGAATTCGTTGGTATTAACCCTCTGTCCCTCGTCTTACTAGGTTGCGGCATAGATTAGGTTCAAATATGTTCTAATTCTGAGAATGACTCATTGCGAATGTCCACGATCGTCGTTAAACAGAAGCCAGATGTAATCTGGGATTGCGCAATCGATCGAATGCACTTCTGTATTTGGAAAAAGTGTTGAACCTCGCTGAACTCGTTTGCGTTACGACTAAGTGGTTTGTCGCCGGTGTTGTGGGAAAAGATTCAAAAACGGAAAAAAAACATTTTATATTATATACCCTAATATCAGAGAACGCTTTGTAAAATTCCGAACGATGACAAATGCGTCATCCGAACCATCTAAAAAATGTTAATAACTCGAACGAGTATCTGAAACAATAGTACACATTTCAATGAAAGCAAATACCTAAGCAGTGATCGCTAAATCATCTTCACATTATTAATAACTTTCACGTTGGACGAGGTGCGCGTGTCCGATCTGCTTCTTTAATTGCCATTGAAAACGATGCTTACGATCTTCCGTGAATAAACCCGTGTAAGCTGCCTCATCCGTGGTATTAGAGTAAATTCCTCGACGATTATTAGCCCCTTCACCCGAGGTCAGCTGGTATTGGTTTACCGATCAAGGACGAGGCGGCCGGGGACCGTGAAAATCGCGAAAATCGAGAAGGTTTCGCAGGTATAGAGATCAGAGCATCGTACGTGCCTCGGGGCATGGTGTTGCAGTGATTCCGCGCGGAGACACTTTCTGTGACAAGTATAGAAGTTCACCGGCCACGGATCCGGTTTCGCGGACGTGAGTGTGCGTGGTTTTCGAGGACCGTGGAGGAGAGGATGCGAGAACGTCGCGGGGGATGATTAAGAAGCTTAAGTAGCGGACAGGAGAAAAACGGAGCCGTGAGTGTGGCGAGTCGTGGCCGCGAGTGAGTGAACAAGAAAGTTCTATGTATAGTCGAAAAGGATACGCGACGCATACCGTGAGTGTATCGGGAGTGATCCTTTTGGTGCGCTTTTATGGACTTGGACGCGGCGTCACCGCCTTTGGATCTAACGCAAGTACCTATATTTACCAACGATACGGCGGGCATTGCGTAAGTCCTGTTAGGAATATAAAAATATAGATGATTAAGGAGAACGGTGAGCGTGTGCGCGCGCGGCTCCCGGCGACATTGCCAAGTTAGCGGTAATCGACGGTTCGTTTGCAAAAAGGAGAGACCGTATGAAAAAAAAACGAAGACGGGAGACGTCGCGCGATTTATGATAATGACGGCAGACGGAAACTCTCGTGCGCGAGCTCGCTAGGAAGTCGAGATTAACGATAAAACCGTGTAAGGATGCGGTTTAGAGACGATAAAAGGCGTAGTCGTCGAGCGAGACCGAGCTATATTGAAATTCATCGAAGCGACTCTGTCGGCGTTCGCCTCTTTTCTTCGTTCACGTTTTCCACGGAGTTTCCTTGCCGGGTATTGCATCTGGATGCAACGCGACGCGGCTACTTCTTACAGGGGACGTCCCTCGAACGCCATCGGGCCGCCTATTATCTTGCAAATGCATTCCGAATACATTATGCCATCATTTGCTTCTGGGCCGCTTGTGGTCCGCGACCACGCTAATATCGATCGCTGGATTATGCCCGCCGGAATCGAAAGCTGCCGTTTAAAATCGCGATCGTACGTCGCCGCACAATGAAGCCGTTTTAACGTAGCCGGGATTCCAGTGTTCCGCATGTTAAACGGGAAACCATAAGCATCGAAACGTGCCCGCGACACAAAGGAAATTGTTAGCTGACCGTAGGGTATATTTAACGCTTCGGGAACGGCGATCCTGCCTCGCCGGGCATCGAAGTCTCCCGCACGGCATTCGAATCGTTCCGAGCGTCTTCCTCGCTTCGCCTTTTTTTCGGTGTACAACCGGTAGAATGTTAACTAACTTCTACGAGCCGATTGTCAGCTCGAAAGTACGGTTTAAACCGCGGCTTTAGCTTCGCTTCCGTTCGGACGAGATGTTACGTGATTGCCACTCGTTACTGCAGAATTTTGCTGTCGACACGAGTGTATAATATGCATCGTTCATATTTCATTAAAATCTTCTGTTTCTAATTACATATGCAGACGACGCCGACTTTGGTTTTCAAAGTTCGCTGAATAAAATTCGCTGTAATAAATTGAAGCTTTCTAGTTTCAGTTTTATTAATCAAATTGTTTAGATTTCGTAAGAACTTTTGGGGTAGGCTTTCGGCAATTGTCGCGTTAATCGCTCAGTTGCGAGGTAACATTGACGTTTAAAAATGTCTGCTTTTAACATTCGCTATCCTTTACATTTTATTTACTTTGCTCGTTAAAGTAACGATGCCTTCAAAGAGGAAGAAATACATCATTTGTGGACTAATCTGCCATTAATCATTCTTTATTCGAATAAGTGCTCGTACTTCTCGAACGATTAAACTCGTCATCCTTGGCAATGTTCCTTCTGTTTGCTTGTTGTTTCCTATTTACCGTGGTGATTACCGGATCACCGTTTAAAACGCAATATTACTTTCCCGCGGCGGGCGTTTCTTATGTCACCGATCGAAGCAGCGCACAATGCTCGATCGACAGCGAAAGGCATTGTCGAGGTCGCGGTGCAGCGAGTCCGTCATTTTCCTGGTTACGATTCGAAACGGCTGAAATCGGCGCGACTGCGTGGACGCACAAAACGCTTGTGGGCTGGAAAGTTTCTCAATCGCACGCCCCCGATACCGATCGATCTAAATACGTTTAATAGAATGTTTAAAAACGGGATCTCCGTATCGTGTTAAATGCACATAGCCCGCCTTTGCTTGTTGACACAAGTAGTATCTTCTTTCTTAGTGTTTTGCGATCCGTTCGACAAATTGAAATTGCATGTATAATAATACTAGGCGTAGAATATACTATATACCAGCATTTTTGGAAGATTAGTCGTTTAAAATCTATTGGGGTAGAACAAAATTTCGTCATGGTTGAATATTTTTCCACTTCCTATAAACCTGCAAATCTGATTAAAATGACTGGTTTCACATTTTTTTATTTCAAAATTGCCGGAATCGTGCTAACAATTTCATAGCAAATAATTCAGTAAATTTATTCAGTCAAGCACACATTATAATGAAGCAGCAAGACGTCTAAATCAATTTTGTCTTGTAATTCTTATCGAAGGACATATGTCAGACATCTTTAGTGGCCGGTATGTTCAACGTTAATTACTGGTATCAGCGTTCGCAATATGCATGAGCGTTAAATTCAAATCTCTTAATATTAAAGCGCATTTCGAAGAATCTTTCAAGGTGATTGCAACACCGGACGCGTGCTACATGTTGTATCCACCGTCTTCAGAAGTCCACCGAGTCACGGTTATTTTTCCCCGACGGTACGATTGAGTCGCCGAGCATTGTAAAACATTGTCCCGTAGCGGTCTCGAAATGGGAAAATCGCCTCGTTTGCTACCTGTGACCCCGTTTGAACTTTTCGTTGACGGCCGGATTGATTACGCAAACAAAATGTGTATCGCACGCGAAGCACGGCAACAGACGCGTCCGAGCAGTCGCATCCGCCGCGCGTCTCTGCTGGAAATAATTAATAAGCGCGCGACATAGCTATTCTCGGACTGCGATTCGTTAGCCGTCTAACATTTTACTCGACCACTATTGTGATCGGTTTCGCAAAATAATCTCTGCTCCAAATCTCGGCGAGTATCGAACCATCGCACGCGATCGCTCTCCGTCCCCTTGGATCTTTGTAGAAACGAACGGGATCTCGCGTTGAAAAATTCTAGCGACCGTTTCGGGAACCCCGAGCATGCCGTATCGACTTGGGAAGCATAAACTCTAGTGGGAAATCTAGATCTGGCCGCATAACGCGTATGCGAACGTCTCTCGATCTTGATAATTAAGGAAGTCAAATTACGCCCTCCTCATCGGGAAACACGGCGTGCTGTTACCACGGCTGGCAATTTTCTCTGTCGCATGACTCCCCGTCGTTATTACACGGACTCCTTTCGAATTGATGGCTGTTCTTGTCCACCGGGGATCTACGCGTTCGCACAGGAAACGACTTAACTCGGACGATCACGAAATGTTGCATCCCGACGTAGTCAAGATTTTATTCCTGGCGATACGCTGAACGATCCGGAGCACGCACGTTCCACGCTGGAATCCTGTTAGAGTGCTCCGTTGATCACAGTAATGTTGCTCTCGTAACTGAGTCAGGCTCCGTGGGAAACGTTTTCGTAACGTTTAACAATGTTTCGAACACGTTCGCTAAAAATTCCCCGTTAATTCGAAACGGACAGACTCCATGTATTCTGATGAAATTTTGCACAACAGCAAACTTACATTTTATAAACCTAAAACAGAATTGTAATCGACGCATATCTTCGTCCCTTCGTTATTCTGCTTCGTTGACTGTAGACGGTACTTTCACTTTAAAAAAATACTATATTGGCAGAGACTAGTGGCGCCTGATTCGATAGCAAAGGGTCGACATTGGCCAAATCGATGCTCAAGAATTCGATGGGGATCTTAGGGGACCCTTGGCTGGGCAGTGAGGTATCCGGAGGATTCTCGCAAACTTGCGTGGTCCCGAAAGGGCATTGATGGTTCTTGGAGACAAGGTAGAGGGGACACGATGGTCCTCGGCGTCCTTGGGGGTCACGGATGGGTCGCGCTGGCCCTTGGAATGCTTTCGACCGCTTCTACCGGTTCTTGTCTCGTTCAAATCTGCTTTCGAGTACGCGAATCTGTAAAGGAAGTTATTCAGCCGCGGATGCACCACGTCTTATTACCATGGGAATTGAATCGGATCGAATCGATCGAACGGTCGCTCAAGGGCAAAAATGGGATCGTGTGCCCAGCATGGTCGGGGTCGTGTACGAACCTGGAGCGGGCTTTTTGCCAGTTCGATCTCGCGGATGAAAAGTCTGAAAATGGGGATCATCCAGTACCTCCCCCCGCATAACCTTTGCATATTTATGAGTTTCGCAAGTAATATTTAACTTGGAATCGATTCAATTATGCATCCCCGCGGCGGTTTCCTCGGCCCAATTGCATCTTAGCCGCGCGACTCGTTATTGCCTATGCGCGGGCACGCCTGAAATCGCCGATTGCAATTGCATCTGCCGTAGCCTCTTCGTTTGTCCGGGACAAAAACACTGTTGCATTATTTTTTTAATGACGATTTCCTACCATACCCGGTATCTTGATAAATACCATAACGACCGTATTACCACGATCCGAACAATGCGCATCTTCCGATCTAATAGGATAAACAATTAACGGCAAAGCGATGAGAAAATTATAAAACGCAAGGATATAATTGCAATTTGTGTCTCTTAGTCATATACGTTATTTAACACCTTCGATGTTCGCATATTTTGTATTAATGAAATGCATTTAACAAGGACAACGCGTGATAATCGCAATTATGGGCGTATTCTCATGTGCCTGTTTCGAATTTTATCAATGCCGTTGGCCCTGTTCCGCGACTCGATGATATCGCTCTACGTTGAAATCATGAACGACGTTAGTGAACGTCGCAGAAAATATGGGTGTTGGCGCAAGGCTTGAACAGTTATTTTCACATAATTTCATTCCAATGACGAGCTTCGTGGATTTAGCGATAAAAATAACGATGTTATGCCATTACTTAATAGAAACGATGCGCGCACTTACAAAGATGTTCCGTTTTGTTATCTGTCGATGAGCAAGTTGTCAAATAATAATGATCGTGGTCCCATTTTTAGAAGCAATTGATCACCGCGCGACTTTTATGCGGTGTTTAGAGCCGATCCGTTACAAGCATCGGTTTTAGGAAGCGGCTATTAGCGGCGATTATCCCGCGATTAATTAAATTACGTGCTGCGATGGGCCGGGTCGCAGGGCCCCACGAAATCGCCGGCCAGCTACCGTATAATAAATGCGAGCATGCGTGTGCGGTGTGCGCGAGATAGAATCCAGCCGAAGACGACGATGATTAACCGGTCGATCGGTTAGACCGGTATCCACGTCAAGCAACGCGAAAGTGGCGAGGTGCGGTCGTCCATTGCCGATTATAGGCATCCTTCGTTCCTGAGACGCCACTCGCACCTTCTCTTTCTCTCGCTCTCTCTTTCGATCGCTGTCTTTCTTTCTCTCTCTCTCTCTCTTTCTCGCTCCTCTTCGGTTTCTTTCCTTCCAAGTTCTCCGTCAGAACGAAAGAGAGAGGAAAGAAAGGCGAGACGAAGAGAGAACGTGCCTGCGTGTATACCTTTCGAGCACATGTATGTGCGGAAGGGTGTATGCGGGCTCGCGTCCTCTCGATCTTTCTCCGGTGTTCTCCAGGTTTTCCCTTCGAGAAATTTTTCTGGTCACGAATGAGCACACCTCGCGACCTTCTGCATCGTATGCCCGGAGGTATCATTCCGGACGTGGAAGGCGAGGAACGTCCGCGTACATTAGACCGCATCGTCTGGATCGAATCGTTAATTTTTCCCGATGGATTCGCCTTGTAATTTATGACGCCTTTCCGTTGAACCTCCAGCCAAGGGGCCGCATGGGTCGAATGCATTCGAGGGAAATGTGTAAATGGTTTCGTTGGCCCGAACGGTCACGTTCGTATCGAAAACCCCGGATCGTTTCGACCGATCGAAAAGCCATCAACTTTTTGCCACCGTATTTGCATGCTCGGTTCACGACCTCGGCCTGCCAACGGAACGGCGAAAAAGTGGCACGGGAGCTATGAGAGCAGGTCTTCGACCGATCCGCCGCTTCGTAGAGCCTCTGCGGGAGCCAACGATCATCCACTCTTTGCGGATGGGCATATTTTGTAACAGTAAAAAGGCTTCTCTCTGAGAAGAACTGGATCATCTACTGTTTTGTTCAGCGTTGCTCGAATTATTCTGCAAACGATGCAGAAGTCTGCGGATATTTATACAAAATGAAGCCTTTCTGCACCTTGCGCAAAACATAGGAGCCATGTACAGTTTTATTTCTTCCTTGAATCTTTTTATTGTTTTAAATCTCACCTATTTATACGATTATATAGATTCGAAAGATTTCATCCCAAGGGGATTAATTCTTATCGTCTAACGATAATGTCCTACACTAATTCATTCAACGATTTTTCCATATTATCGCCCATTCCGCAAGTTAATCCTGAATATTCGTGCTGCGCCTTTCTGATCCGCGCGGCTGTCGCATTCTTAACCAAATCCTCATTCCGTTAAAGACATTCGAGACGCGGCGAAGTCCTGAATCCGTTCATTTCAAAAATCCAATTTCAAGGATTGCTAACAGCCTCCATATTAGGATATCGAGAAGGTGCTACCAGAGAGTCGGCAGACAAGCAGCCGGGATTGTGATATCACTCGGCGACTCCCTCGAATTTTATTACACGGGATTTCTCGTCACGTAGCTTCTACATCTAATAAAGCTCGGAATAAATATAGACGACGAAGGAGACCGGTAACATTTTATCTCGCGCCGGGGCACCGGGCGGCCAACATTAACCAAACGTGGCGGCAGTAAAACTGTCCCTAGTCCCGCGCGGTCATTCTTCGATGCTCTCTGCCGTAGTTACAGCGAGCCCGGGATTTCATTCTTAGCCTCTACGATCTCATTCCTGGAATATCGTTTTGCTGGTTGTTTAATTAACCGCATTAGAGCAGGGAAAAGCACGGGAGAAGAAGAGAAACGGTCGACCGGTACCCATGCCGCGGCTGGATACATTTTCCACAGTGTTCTCCGTCTTGCTCCATCCTCTTCGTCCTCCGAACGCTGGATGCAGCTCGCGTATTCTGCCGGCTTGTATATCGCGCTCCTCGGAAGCAGAATATTCTTCGCCCTTTCGCGGCCACCGAGTGTAGGCGCCATTACTCGCCTCCGGGTCTCCCTTCTCTCTTCTCTTCTTCTCCTGTCCCTTCTCCTTTTGGCTCATCCTCTTGCCGCTGCTCCTGCTGTTGCCTTCTCTTCTTCGTCTTCTTCTTCGTCTTCTTATTCGTCGTCGTCTTCTTCTTCTTCTACCACTTCTTCTTCTTCTTCTTCTTCTACTTCTACAACTACTTGCACCGCTTCTCCTTCTTCTTATCTCGGCCGTCTCTACGAGTCAAGGACCGTTCTCAAGGAGGTCGCTCCTTTTAACCGGGCGTGTAGCTACACGTTTTCCTTTGTCTCCAGGAATCGCTTTCGTATCGCGCCTGTTACGTGGCTCTCCGACGTTTCCCTCGTCGTGATTCCCCTCGGTTGCTTTCGCCTCCGAGGAGCGACCGCTTCGGCCCCTTCTGCATCAGGAAGCGGAATAAATGTTTTGCTTCCCGAGCGTGGCACGCTCGAATCCACGTCGCTCCTCTCTGTTGCGCTTTGTATGCGATTCCTGCACCGCTTCGTACACACGGTCGCCGGCGTTCGGGCATATTCAAGAATCGGGTTCAATCCGCCAGACACGGAAAAACGGTGGGCGAGGTGTCGCAGCATCGTGCGGTCGCCATTGTTGCGCCGCGCGTCAGAGGATCGCCGGGCTTTTTCTTGCCCGGTCTTTTAACCCTTTGCGGTCGAAAGCGTTTCCTTTCTGACATCTTATAATTCGCTCGTGGAATTCGTTCGTGTTTCCGTAATTTCACTTCGCAGTCTATTCAATTTTACATATAATGTAGATCAATGAATTAAGTGTATTCAGTAATGCGAAGGGGTAAACTTAGAGGGAAAAAAAAAGGGGAGAGAGTGCGAATCTTTATGTGTTTATGGCAATTATATACACTCGTTGCGTTTCTACTTTTTTTTTATTGCTCAATATCTTCTGGAATCCACAAGAGATAAGTAGTTCTTTCCTTAATAATTTATGAAAGTGAAATTTTACGTAAGATCCTGCAGATCCAGTTCAGAACAAGACTGCGGACGTTGTACGAAGTATAAATCACTAGAGCAGGCTATCGATAGTACAATAACAATTAGAGCTCGAAACCAATTTTAACTTGGTTTCTATACTGCAGTGAACCCTTCCCATTCCAGTGGCGATTTCAAGGCGTGATTAAAAATTGTTATATCACGTTCTAAGATAATGTTAACATGATCAAATTTCTTTATATTTTAAGCACTGTTATACCACCTGGTTCTATACAATGAAAATGTTGTAGGTCGGGAAAGCCAGTTCAGATTTCGAGCTAAAATGGTTCCAACAGCAAAGGCTTAAGGGTAGAAAATTATGTAGCACGGCGGATAGGTGCAACGAAGAATTTCAGCAACGGCGGGACCTGGTTTATGACTTCTAATGAAGACGTCCGGATCCTAATAGCCTCGAAAAATGATCGTATACCCGCTGGAACACAGAATATTCTTTAGCTAATGACACCCCGGGATCCGCCCCCTTAACATCGCGTAAGTGAATACCAATTTCAGTATGCCGGGCGATTGTAATTTTTTCTGCTCCATTATTCCCGAAGAAAAGAGAGCAAACGCGAGGGATCCACCGGTCAGCGGCCGGTCCTCTTCGGGACCGCGCTCTTATTCTTTCATCGGGTTGTTTTTTCGCGATGGTAGTAATCATCTTGCTGATGAATACCTCCGCGGGTCAGGATGTCATGGTCATTGGCCTCGCGGGGGGAAGGATATCGTCACGTATCGCCGAGCAAAGTGGCCCGTGATAGAGAGCTACACCTGCGAAGAGATCCCGCAGTTAATAGTTAGCAACGAATTTAATAACATCGAGCGAGTTTCCTAGGCACGTGATCACGTTAGCGAAACTCTTCTGCCAGCGATGGCCGACATCGGCAAAGACGACGACGACGACGACACTGCTGCTGCTCTGGGAGTGTCACTTTTGCTTTTCTCTGACGAGCTGGAAACTCGTTTGTCGCGTTTCTTTTCGGTTCGTCGAAGCGCCCTGTCGATCCTGCTCGAAGGAAAAGTTAAATGAAATTAACGTGATCCGAGTGGCCATCTTATAAAAAGTTCGTTCACTGACCGAGAAAAACCGACACTTTCTCGGATCCGTTTCACTCTGATCGCATTGCAGTTGCTGATAAAAATTATTGGATAGTGTGTACGGACTTTGTAACTGGATCGCGGATCGTACACGCATGCAGCGCGTTTAGTTTTTAAAACTAGAAAAAAGTAAGCTGGATGAGATCCTTAATCTCCTGTGGAATGTGCCTCTCCTAATGAGGCAGACTAGTTTTTTCTCGACTCCATATTTTCTAAATTAGATCAGCATAACGATTCGACGTGTAATTTCGTTCTAACTATATTAATTGAGGTGTATGAGCATATCGAGCGTAGATGCGTTTTCATAGTCTCATAAACAGCGTTCCATTAGAAAAACCAATTAATCCAACCTCTTCCCAATTAACGATGTTATACATTGTACATCTTCAAGTTGTTACCGCGTTAATACTAATGTACCATGTGTCATCGATAAGTAAAGAACAGACGACGAGTCTGGTCCGTCTAATTGCACCGCTCGGATTCGTTTTTCCTCGTGCTAAAAATAATGTCTCCGACGTTCCTGTTTGCATAGCGTAATTTCTAGCTCGGCATTTGCCTAACTGTAAACCGGGTGCGTTCGATGTGTTTGCGAATTCGCTGCAACCTGTTATTCAAATGTTGCACGGGGGTCTCTCGTGCACACGTGACGATCGCCTGAGAGAAGCGGAAGGAAAAGCTCGTCGTGTCTCGTCGCGGCGGGTAAACGGAATTACGAGCGATTATCGGACCGTAGAAGGAGAATCTCGGTTTGTACCGTTGCGATGACGGATTAAACGCGTCGCCCGAGAGCCAGTCCTGTAATAAACGATTGCGTAAAATCGTCGGATAGGTGTCAGGCGCATTACGTAAATCGCATTGCAAATGTAAACGCCGCGGAACCGCTGCGGCGAACAGGCGCGAATCTCCCGTTCGAGAAACTGAAGAGCTCTTGACAAACACGTTCCTCTCTGCCTAGATTCGGCGAAAATTAGTCACCGTATGCCTCCTATTAGCGCATACGCAACCGTGCAAACATGAAAGCTCTCTCGCGAACAGGTTACAAGTCCGTCGGGAATTCTAAACCGCAATAAGGTGAATCATTAGCTGTTGAATTTCTGATCGGACATCGAATAATTATTAATAACCTATTACGTACCACGAAATAGTCACAAATTGAATGTTCATCGAATTTCTATTATCACCGTTATGTAATTATCAGCTAACAATTTTTCAGCTGTTATTACGCTGTTAACGCTCGGTCGTTCATCTTTCTCAGTCGCGAAATTTATTGCTCAATTTCACGATTCTTTGAAGTCGATTTGCTTGAGTAGCAATCTTCGTTTACAGAGTATATGAAAAATAAGGACTGCGGCCGCGGATATTTACGATCGATGAACAAGTGCGTCGGTCACGCAATTTTCTAACAACTGTGACATAGCTTACTTGGCAACCCTCCAAGTTTTATACGTCATAACGTTCTTGAGAAATTCACTTTCCGAAGCGTGTATGTTTAAGCGGCGATTACACTGCACGTTTATGAAACCGGAAGAGGCACGAATCAACCCCCTAGCCATTCCACGAGCCAGCGTGCCTGAACGAAAAATTAATTGAAAATTAATTAACGTCGTCGAGCGCCGTGACGTTTAGTGACGGAAGCGTTTAGGCCAGCATACGACGGCGATCCCGATGATATCCTGGTTCCGCCAGGCTGTCGGAAGGAGCCAGTCGGTGCTTCGATCATCTTCAGGGAGGCACTGAGAACGTTCAGCCTCCGAGCGTATCCATTTATCCCGCGATTGATTGTTTATGATAAACGGCCGTGATAAATGTCCAAGGCGGCAGCACGATCCACGAGGGTCCCAACGCAATTTCCACTAATAACGTTTCTTATGCGTCGTCCGGCGCATCGCCACGGTGGATATCCACATCGGCTGGCCGACCTTCCACCCCCTAACGGTTACGACGCAATTATTCGTGCCTCGAGATGGCAGTGTCATGGGTCGCGGTGCAAATTACTTTTCCGAGTCCCTTCCGCGGTTCCGTTACGCGCGCTCGCACGTACAACTCTCGGCCCGGCTCGACGCGACTCGGCGCGAGCCTACCATTACGAAGATGATTTTATTATTTCATTGAGCGGACACGCTGCGACTCCGATAATAAGCGTCATTAGAAGACGTCGCCGGTTTCCTTCCTCGCGCGAGCGCGCGCGCGCGCAAACACCGCCGAACGTATGCACGGCTTTATTGATTTCTTTTGGCCTTGCCGAGCCAAGGATGCTCGTTATTCTCGCGACCTTACCCGCATCCGATGTTCGATTAATGACCGCGCGTAATATTCTTTCTGCCGGCTTCTATAAAACGCGATCTCCTCTGCGAATCCTTCCGCGAGAAACTCGAAATATTGTCTTGGAAATCGATCGTTACTCCGATCGATCGAATTTAAAACTTGTTCTCGTTTCGAGCAACTGTGTTACTGTTGGATGTTGAAACATTTGTATCATTCAATCATCGTCGATGATTCTACTGTACGTATTCTACTGTTCTACTTGCTGAACGGAGAATTGCGTGGCTCGTGTATTGCACATGTACATAAATTATCGGTGTAAAATAAACAGATTTAATAAGTCCGCTTATGGGCATCGAACGTGTTGGAAACTCGGCGAATCCAGTTCGCGGCACATTCGTCCTGCAATTCCGCTATAAACGTGGTACCATTAGGCGATGACGAAACACTACACGAGCAAAATGAACTGAAAGGCGGCAGCCAAGGTTAGTTATATCCTAGAACGCCTAAATCGACGACGTCAGAGTAGGCAACTTCAATTCTACTCAGCGTTTACGACTTTTCCTTCGCCTGGGAACGACCTGCCCGGAGATCGAACTTATTAAATCTAATTAATATGGCCATCGTTCGGCCTTGATTGAATGTCGTAAGCTCTCCGCGCGTGAATCGAGAACCGAGGTGATGCCTGGTGGATAATTCCCGTTTATCCGGCAATCCATTTCCCGTTCCGTACGAGGCGCGCTTTTAACAATGACGGCAAAAATGGGGAACGGCGCGAGAAACGTTAGAACGGTGAATTTTCGCAACGATCAATTTGTCCGTTTAACCATCGGCAACACGTGTTAGACGGCGATCAGGAAAATTGCTGTAATTTACCGTTTTGCAGTAGTCATCCAGGCGTACGTACGCCGGCCCGGCCAAACCGATAATAACGCCGCCGTTTCTGCGTTAGCCATGTACCCTAAGTGGTCCATCGAGCTGCGATGCGAGTTATTATCCAAGCACTTTGTTTCGTTGCTCGTCGCGGCTCGCAGGCAATTTCAATCCGCGATTCGTTCGCGGCGCTGGTCGCTATGACAAACGACGACTATAAATGCCGGCGGATAGGTTTCGCTGCGGACACTAAAAGCACGGGACCATCTGAATTAGCCTCTCGCGGTAACGATATTATTCCCCTTGATGATCTGTCGGTTCATTAAAAGCATTGTCCGCGACCGCGCCATTAGGAATAGCAGATTGTCTTTAAAAGCGTACGATAGTTCATGAACAATTTCAATAATAGCATGATACACGATATTGCTCAAATTACTGCCAAGCGAGATGCGCGCACTTTTTGCTCCCGGAGCGACGGAGGTTGCGCTCGGTACGAGTAAGAGCATGTTCGGTGCAAATGCATCATCATCTACGAGCAAAGGCTAATATTTGCAACACATGTTTGCCGTAGAAAGAGTCAGCGCGCAGAGTGGCGGGGGATCCCGGGGTTGAAACAGGCGGTCGTGCGCTCCGAATGTCTATGATTTGATTTAAGACAAACATCCGGCAGCTGTTAATAACAGGATTCGGTAGCATCGTCCCGCATCTTCGTCGATAACGAACGCTTTGATCGTCCGCCGCGGGAATGACTCGGCCTGATCTCGTTCGCCAGATATTTATCGTGACGCGCCGTTACAATAAGACCCGTAAGTTCATTATGTGGTAATAAAACCTCGGCAGTTACGCGAATAACCGGTGACACGTTTACCGGGGAGCGTGTGCCTTAAGTGGATCCGGCGAGCGGCCCGGAGAGTTCAATGCTTGCAACAGCCGTCTCGCGTTGCAATGTCGCGCGCGGAGCGGCGAGGAGCGAAGAGAAGCGGACCGGCGCGGCGGCCCATTACTCGCGGTGTCACCAGTCTTTCCATATTTAGGGAAAGCATCCGTTAACTGATTGCGTATGCAGACGTGGAAAAATCCCCTCGCGCGAGTAATCGAACAGCGCTGGGAAAAATGAAGAGAGAAAAGGGAACGAGAACGAGTCTCATTCCCCCGGCGTTGAATCCTCGAGAGAGTGGCGTCTGGCTATTCCCGTCGTCGCGTAACGCGCGCTGCGAAATTAATTGCCCGGCGAGCTTGCGCCTTTTTATCCTCGACTGTTTTCGATCTGTTCCGTTTTTTTTTCTCGGAAATTCTCACGGACCGAACAACCGGAACGTCGTACCGTTACCGAGATCTCTCTCGCATGCGCGTGGGAAGAAAAAAGCGCGAGGATTCGCGCGAGAGGACTCGTACACGCCTCGAATATAGCGATGGTCGGTGCCCGCGGGATAACCCTGGCAGTAAACGGACGCTCGCTGGGTAAAATGATCGTTAATGACATGATTCCATCATTGGACATTACGCGTGACGTCTTCATCCGACACCGCGACTCGCCGCAGGAATTTCGTCGCGCCGCCACGGAACTGCTTGCCACCGGTGATAATTGGTGTTTTACGCCGCTTCGGTAATTAACGTTCCCCGTGTATCCACGAACAACTTTCATGGCTGATAAGTTTGAGGATTACGCGTCGACGGGCCGCTTCCTCGCGCGGTAGCTGTCGTAAACCGAGTAATTGAATCGACTGGCCGTCGGAGATGCTTCATCGAACCGCTTACTGTATTCTACGCTATTAGACCGTGCGCTCTATCGTTAGTGACAGCGAGATTTTTAGTCGGTGGTAGAGGGACCCAAGCGTGCGCCGGAAAATCGCCGCTCGCGCTCTGTGGTGTTACTATAAAGCCTGATACAAATCTCACTATACCAGGGGGAATCAGAGTGTGAAGCTCTTCTCGCACGGCGATTACCATTGCAGATGAAACATACAAATCCTGCTGCTCTCACTGAACTAGTATACACTGCGATGAATAGTTCTTACAGCTGGCGTTTCTCGAGCCCTAAGGTCGCCTTCGTTAACTACAAAATCTTGCTGAAAACAATTTTAGAATTTATGATATTTATTCACTGGAGCACTTTTTATTTGGTTACTTAATTAAAACGGTGGACTTTTACGATTCGATGAAAAACTTTACATTGGACGATGACACTTCTTTATCGTGCACATTTATGGTACTTTTCAGACGTCCGAAGTCAGTAATAATTGACACGTTGATGCAACTTCCGAGACGGTGGAGCACTTCAGACCGCAAAGGGATAAGGCACGAATATACGATTCACTTCTGGTAGGCATATATTCGTAATATCTCAAGGAATCCTCTTTCGCAGAGGCTCAAAGGATTACAAGAGCTTAAATGAGAACAAAGTAGAATTTCTTCAAGGATCCCACGGGCCGAGTTCGCAGGGTTAAAACCGGCGATCGCCGTGGCTAAATATAAAAGGGTATTTAAATTCCATAAGAAGTCGGCAGAGCAGGGGTCAAGGTTCACAGTGATCGGCGACGTTGCTCGCTCTAACCCAGACATGTTAGCCGCTAGCAGGTTGGATCGAATCAAAGGTAGCCGCGTCCAATCGAGGCCAAAGACGCGCGAACCTTGCCTCCCGTTCGCACGGTTGCGGTTTTCCTCGGAACTCTGGCATACCATTCGGATTTCCCTGGGTTCTCCCACGCGTGCATCCAGGATTCTGCCGACTACCCACGCACCGATCTACGCGTCATCGTCCCTCGATCTAAAGATGGCACTCGGCGGCGTCGATCGAGGCCGGTGATCGATGGTTCATCGGCGGGCATTTCGCGGACCGGTGACGCAATCCGTCGGCCACGTATCGATCCGCCGGACCGATCGATGGACCAAATGAAAGGGAGACCTTCGGAGGACCGTGTGACCGACGTAATTGTTCAACCCGAGCTGGGTTGAACGCACCGCGGGGAATTTCGATCGCTTTCGGACGATCGCGCGAGACCGTTCGGCCGATCCGGAGGATGCTCGCGTTACGAGGGGACCTTTTACTGTTAGACGTTGCCAGCCGGCTGCCATTTTACGACGCCGAGCGTCTCTTACAGTGGATCGTAACGCGGGCCAGCGCCGCGAAATCTGCGGAAAACGTAACGGGATCGGTGCGCGCGGGCTGCCGATCCGCGCGATCTCCCGCTCGGATTTCTGCACCGCGCGATTCGCAAGGCTGTTGCGCGAATTGTTCCTGCTGCGAGCTACGACTTCGCGGAACTGTTGCCCGAGGATTCGCGGGCCTAGAAGATTTCGTTCCGCTGGAATGGTAATCGATGGGCGTAGACCGGCTCGAATGATTTTTTTCACGCACTCTGAGAATCGTAACGATTATATTGATCCGATGAACAAACAGCTTTCCGCGCATGGCAATTATCGGTGCGAAAATTATCGGATGCAGGCCCCAATCTTCGCGATAATGCCCGACCAGAGCACTACAATCAGCGGACGGTAATTAACACGCTCCACATGTGTACCGTTCTGTTTCATTTTTAGACCGAGCCACGTTTTTGTTGTCGATGACTGCGTTAAACGAAAGGAAACTGTATAACCGAGATGAGAGAAGAACTGTATAACGGATATCGTTTTTGTAATAGCTAGCATGCAAATGAAATCTTTTAGGAAAAATATGCAGTAACACGTACGAAGACGGTAGTAAATATCTGAAACAGAAGGCTTCGTTGAAACGGGTTTGCAAACACAGACAGTGACGACACAGAAAATCCAGATGAATAATGAATGTACGGAGTTGGCAAAAAGCGGTGTCACTGCTTCTCTTCGCGTTTCTGTTCAGGTATTAAAATATGGAAAACCGAAGGTAGCAATTATTGACGGCGTAAACATATTCGCATGGTTCCACTTTTTAGGCTTCAGCGAAACTGCATTCTTGTGGGTGGATATGAATAACGAGCTATGCATAATAAAATAAAATAACGACGCTTCGATAAGAAACCGAGAGAGGGTGATCATTGTCCTGTGTCCAAGGCTGACCACAGTATTAATTCACCTGAAACAACGAAGAGATAAACGTTTCATTAGCATTCGTCGGTGACGCAAACCTCGTTAAACAATAGCCGCGAGAGTTTCGGTTCGCGGCCGCTTTCCATGGAACTGGCGGTCTTTGTTGTTACCATTTTCCGTTTCGAACGGTGGGAATCGATGTCCTGCTATATAAACCTAACTAACCGCACAAAGAAGCACTAAGAAGTCCGAGTTACAAAATATACTTCCAACAGTCTCAAATAAGTGTTTTGAAGATTAAAATTACTTCGATACATCAATCATAAGTTGAGCTTATTGTCAAAAAGCTCTCCGAATAACCCAATAAAATAACGTTTAAAATATTTTCAGGCGGGGAACATAGCGAAAAGAATATTGGGGTTGAGTTATGCTTGTAAGACTCCCCGCCGTGCGTGTAGCCATCGAAGCAATGTCCACCACTCGCGCTCCGTGCAGCCGACCGAAATCGAAAAGAAGAAAGTGGTCCCGTGGCACCGGAGCCTTTGGCGCCGACATGATGCAACGGACGCGAGGATGGGAGATGATAAGACGAGACACGGGCGTCAAGAGGAACGGAAAAAGAAAAATTAAGCCGGAATGGATTCGATGGTCGAGCAGGGGCGATGAGAGACCCACGCGTTACGCCAGTTTCGTTTGTACTACAGCAAACCCGAAGGACTTTCACTTTGCAACGAAATAATTCTGTCTCGCCTCGCGCTCGCCGCTCTCTCGTTAGCCGGTGGTGGGCGTAAGTTTTAGGCCCGAATCGCTCGCTCGCTCTGGCTTTTATACTTTGTTGATTCATGCCGGATGTTGCCACAGGCGAGCACGACGGACGCCGCGCCGGATCGTGCTTAGAATAGGAATTTTCTAACATGCTGCAAACCGCGAGGCGAGACCAACACGGTTCGCACGAGCATCCCAACTTCCTTCTTCTTTCAACCGGCTATCTGATCAATATGCAGAAAAAACTCGAAGAGGGTCAACAGCCACCTGCTTCGAGATCCCGCAACAACTATCCGGCAAGAACTATCCTGTTCGATTATTAAACTGCGGATTTTGCCGCGAGATCCGCGAGTATCTGAAGCGGTCGCGGGAAACTGCATCTTAACGGACTTCCTCTCTCGGTTGCGATTACTTCAAAAGAACGTCTCGAACGGTGTACCTAGAGGAAAAACTTTCTGAACAGTTTCCTCAAAAAGCATCTCCGTCGACCAACGATCGATGAAGAATCATCTCGACGTAATCTAGTGATCGTTGCTGATATTAATCCTTGTCATCTAAAAAAACGTGGAGTTTTCAGGACTGTGTTTCATTGAGCATTCCGTCGAACAATAACCCAAAAAGAAGTCACGAATCTGTACTATATCTCACGCCCGCGTGAATGAATATTTTTTCATGTAAATGATTAAAATACGCTGATTATAGATTATCATGGAGGTGTACGTGTTTCCTCTATCACCTCCATAAGGGATCACACGTTTAACGACGTTTTAATAACCGGTGATCCAATTAAAACTCGCGAGTAATCAGAACGTGGCCTTAATGTCGGGATGCGATCAATCATTAGGGGCAAGGCTTAGGATGTTTTCATTTTAGAATGTAATTCGTTAATTCGTTGTGGAAACGCCGCAAATTACATGAACCACTGCCTTGATCGTGTCAAATCTCTCGGAATGGCACGGCGCATTTTATTTTTCCTTTCATTATTTTATTAGCAGCGGTCGTTGCTCCTCTGGCCTATGATTACGCTTGAACACAATTATCATCATCCGGCGGCGAAGATCCATTTTATCACTCTGTTGTAGCACGGTGTTTAAAAAAAGGTCTCGAGCTTTTACGAGCTGACATACTGGGAACTGTGAATTATAAGGAAACCATTTGCAGAAATTCGTATTAGATACTTTGTAAATCAGCGCTCGATCACTCGTGTTTTCCAGTTAAATTAACGAGGAATGGTAGGAACGGACCGCGTCTTTTACCGTGGTCACATCGAATCTGCAATTTGCATAGAGACGCGCGTAAAATTTTCGTTCACGCTCTTAAGTAATAAATTTAGCGTTTCGAGATGGTAAATAGATTCCCCACGCTCGTAATTCAAGATTAACGTTGGCCGCAGGGAATCTCGTTTACCCGATAATATTATACGCGCAACTTCTTCAGCACTTAGACGGTGACACGGAATAACTGCATTTTCTCTTTCGCTGATCAACCGTGCTCGTTTTTGCTGATACAGACGAACGTTCGGAAGAGAGAAAGCTCCGATGTTTTACCGTTAAATGGCACACCGATTAATAAATATTCATATGGTAGTGCACAGGTGTGCGTGCACCACCGCGTCCCGCGGCGGTGTTTCGCCGGCGAAAAGCAGACTAACGTAATAATTAAGGCTCCGTTTCAAGCTTGACGTCTCTCATTAAACGGCTAACAGTATCTTCCCACCCTCTAATCGCTTGAACTCGCGTTCTCTACGAAAAAAAAGAAAATCGGTCGCCGACGAATTCCTCGTCGAAGCACAGCCGTAAAGCGGACAAAGATCCGCCCGAGGCCGCCCACGACAGCATTAATTCGTCGCGTTAAGTGTGTTCGAGCATTATGAAACGAGGCGAACGATCCACGAGTACCTTAATTAGTCACGAGTAGTCGTTTCGGGGTGCCGGGAATATTTCGAGCCGGCACGCGCGGCCCCTAATTTCGACACGAATCGGGACGCGTGGGTGGACGGGAACGGAAAAGGTACGCGAAGAGGACAGCAGGATACCGCGGCGAGATGTACCTCGTCGCATCTAGGCACTTTCACGGCGCAAGCTTCCATAAACTGAAACGGCCGTGGGCGACCAGATAGAAAAGAAATCCCGGGAACTAGGGACGCTTGTGCTCGACCCTGCCGCAGGATCGTTATCCTTGATAGAGCTACGCGTGTGGACGTCGCGATAATTAAAGCGGACCGGTTAAGTCATCGGCAAATATCTACACGTTCGACCGGTGTCGAAATCGCGAGTGATTCGATTGTTGCTGGATAAATATGGAGGGAAACCGGGACGAACGAAGGATTCCGATCTGTACCGATCGGGGTCCTTCGCTGGTCCTTGGACCAACTAATTGAGCAAACAATTTAGCGATAACAATTCTGACAAGGAATTGTCGTTTGCTGTAGCCGGAAATGTTACCCGTAAATTCGATTTGCAATTTGTGTTTTATTGCAAATGTTCGACACGAAATTAGTCATCTAATTGCAGCATCCGGCTGCGACACTGTGAGAAATGTTTTTGAAGCCTGTGACCTAATTCAAAGCAAGATACACTATGCCTTGAAAAATCTTTGAAGAGTAAAATGAAATTAAGAAAATTGAATGATTAACTTTAGAATAATTGTCCAAGGTCGTTTGAAGATCATGCTGTTGTAGATTGATGAATGAATGCAGGATAATCGTGGCTGCAACGTGCAGCAGAAGACGTTGTACGCTTATGCGTAAAAATAATGTGGAAAGACCGACTGAACTCATGAATAATTCCATGAATTTATCATAAATTTGCCGTACCGAACTTTAAAATCATTTTTACGCTGCTAAATCTTGTAGTTAAAATATTTTCGCGTAGGGTGAACTGGTCCGATCCAGGTGAAATGGCGCGTGCATAAATCAGCCGACTATTTAAAAATCGGTCTCTCGTATCGAGGTCATCTTGATCGGGAGAATTTGGAGTAAAGGTGATTCGGAGTATCGGAAGTAGGCCATGGAAAATTGGCACGGCGAATTCTGCATCAGCCGTCTCTTTCTTCGCGGTTTTGCGACATCGCCGGTGCGTGGGAGTATCGCGTTATTGGCACCGGGGGGTACTACGCGCGTAGAGGCACGCGTGTCAGCCCGACCTAGCGTGTGTGCGTCGCCGACTAATTGATAGGTTTTGTCATCGTTTCCTTCTGTCTGCCTACCGTATGATATCATTGACACCGTAACACATTTAACGTTGATACCCTTACCGAGCAGCAGCAGCAGCAGCAGCAGCAAAGTTGCGAGCAGCGCCTCGAAGCGCTATTCCAAGCAGATATTTACATAAAATGACCGCATGCGTCGAATGGCCGTCGCCAGCGGCGCGGGGGGTCACTTGTAGCAGTTCCAACGACTCGGATCTCTGAGACCATATAGAGCTGATGATTCCCAGGCGACGAGGATTCTCGCGGATCGGCGCGCGTGAAATGTCGCGGAACGATGCGATTTCAATTTTACGCAGGCATCTCGCTCCTTCTCGAACGAATACTTGCGTATCTCTCGTTCGAGGCGAACTTGTAAGGCGCATTCTCGCGTGGCAAGCCTAAATGATATAATTTTTCTCGAGAAAATCGTCGACAATGCGGGGACTGAATTGTTCCACGATGTAAACCTTCTCTAAATTACCTTGTACAATCTTTTGTATGATTCCTTGAACAATGCACGCTCTTATGCGACAAAGAAGACTGAAAGTTTAAGAAGGGTTCTCTTAATGTTGAATAGATTACGTTGGTATTATGTCTTCTGTCGAAACAGCACACAAAAAAAAAAATGGATGGATTAATTCTGTATTCGAGAAAAATGATTTTACAGTCCTGAAATATTGTGTTACGATATTCAGAAATTGATGATGAATCGAGTGATCCTTATTCAGAATTAATCAGTATTAGATTACGTAACAATTTAAAATCTGTTGAATATGTTAAGGTCCGTCTCAACGCTAGATTAATGTCGTAATGTTTTACTATCATACCCTAACATTTTTCGGGCATACGCGTGAAAAGTTTCCGAAAAAGTAGACCGTAGAAATCGTTGGCGGCGACTAGCACGAGTCTAGTAGATGGAATTCGAGCCCGGGCTCGTTCAAAATTCACGGTGCGACGTTATTACGACAACGTCGTCCGCCGCCGAGCGTTTCCGCGAGCGTGGTTCGCATGAAATTGCGGAAACGGCGGCGGTTCGGTATATCGATGCATCTGAAATTCGCCGGCGGGACAGTTAGGGTGGCCAATTTCCGTGACGAAAATCCGGCTCGCGAGGGCGAGGACTGGTCTAGCCGGATAGCCAGCTGTCTAGCTGGTACTTGTCGACGAGTTAAGGGTACAAGAAGGCACTGGCGGCCGGCTCAAGCTGTTGCGGAGGGGCAGGAGGGCCACAGGTGCATCGCACTCGCACGCCCTCCTTTATTACGTTCCTCCGCGTCCTCCGTCCTTCTCCTTCCCGTCCCTCTTTCTCGCTCTTCGGGCCTTGCGCTCGTTAGTGACGGGCTCAACGCGCCTCCAGTATCACTCGAGGCAGTACCGACGATATGTTAAATAATTTCATCCATTCGTTTCAATAAAACCGGCGCGCCTCTCTTCGACCAAAACTTTCCCCAATACTATCCAGATTCTCGGAAACCGTCTCGAACATTATCTGCTTCAAATTTTATCAAATTGTGCTAATAGCAATTGTATTCTTTTAAACTTTAGTGATTTATTCCTAAATTCTGTTGTTCTCTATTGCAGTGGATTTCAGCTTTTATTTCTTGCCTGCTCGAGTATCATCTCCTTCTGTTCTAAATTTGCAACACAAAGGGTTCGCCCCGTTAAAATATTGAAATAAATAAATGAATAAATACAAGCTGAGCACGCAGCTTCGGGTCGAGAATTCCCCCTCGAAAGGAATTTATTATGGAGCCATGGGCTCGCCACACCTCCGGGATCACTTGGTGCGGTCACGACTGCAAATTGCACGGGTTTATCCATATTTACGATCATCTTCGGCTTCTATTCCGACATCAGTTTCCCCAGAGAGCCAAAAATTATGCAAACGCGAAATGGTAACGCCGCTGTTGCAGGCGTCGCGGAGAGAAGATTCTACCGGCGGTTACAATAGCTCGTTCGTTGAAAGTAAAAATCGAAACATCTGTGCAGGAGAAACTCGCGTCGTTGGCGAACGCAACTGCAGAACGTGCCAGCTCTTCTACGCTCATCGCAACGTGTATTAAATTGATGTAAATGGTTTGAACGAAAAGCGAAATCCACAACTTTTTCCACATCACCGGCTCTCATTTTCAATATCTTCGATATCGAAGACTGTTCAGAACATTGGCAATAAATCTCTATCAAGATCAAGGCTGAATCGTTCGAAAACCTCTCCGTATGTTCCACCTGGCGTTTCGTTCTTGTCCTGTTGCGCCAGCAGTTCCTTTCCCTCTTCAACATTTTCCTCCGCGATCTTCCACCTTTCCCTCCGTCTGGCTCTCGTCCCGTCTCTCTCCTTCCTTTCTCCTCGTTTTTCCTGACTTTCTGCGTTCCTCTCGATCGTTCTGTTAATTGTTCTTCTCTTTTTTCCTTTCGGCGTTCCATCGCGAGCTCTTCCCTCGCTCTCCGGAGTTCTCGGTCGCGGTTGCTCGATTCTGCTTCTTCTTCGTCTTCTTCTTCTTCTTCTTGACGAATCTTCTTACCCATGCTAGCTGTGCAGAGTCGTTAACGTTTCGCGGCGCGGTTGATCGCCGAGCTCTAACTTATTGTGCGACGTGCCAGTTCCTCCGGTTGCGTAGCATGCGTCCGTTCGACCGTTCGCCATAAGTTGCGCCGCACGTAAAACGCGGCTTCCGCGAATCGCGTGCACCGGTGACCCTTGAAAATCGTGCTTCCGGCGCGCCGAGAAATCTTGGAGGGGGCCCGGAGAGCTCGCGCGGACTGGTCACGTTCCAGGACATATCTCGAAAGGATGTGTATCCTTTCTACAAATAGCCAATTCATAGTTTTGTAACCTCTTTTGCGTCACTGCCCTCCTCTACTCGAAGTTTCTTTCATCTATGCACTTCCTTTGGGCAAGCAAACTTTTGTATAAACTCTCTCACCGTAGGGTTCTCTCTCGTCGAATGACCAAACGTTCTAGTGATCTTTGGACTACGAGTCAGTCAATACTATAGTCGTAGACGCGTTTATACATGAATGAAAATGGCTACTTACAGTTGTAAAAGAAACAAATACGTTCGAGCCTTAATTCTTTATGATCTATTTCGTTCCACCATTATAATTTCTACATTGACGGCTGATTAATGTTATTACATATTTTATACGGAGTCTAATAAGTGGATGTCTGAATGGATCTAGTCACGGACCGTAAAACATATCCATCATTGGAGGGTTGAAGCAACAACCGGAGCATAAAATAGGCACTCTACTAGATCCCTATTCATACGGAAATCAGCGAACTATTTTCTCATAATTCTGGTGCAGCCTATTTAGATGTGTCGCGGGAAAGGAAAATTTCTACTCGACATTGTCGACGGTGTCGAATGTCGACGAATCGAAAACGAAAGAAACGGAATCTGCAGTGTCCAGTTCACACTTCCCCGTTCACATTCCGCGACTCGTTGTGCAACATCGTCCGCGCAGCTTCTTGAATTTCAAAACACCGGCTAACCAAACCAGGAAATTGGGCCCTACAGGGCCTGGGCTATGGTAAACCGATACAGTTAGGTTCGGGCTGGTTCGTGAGGGGGTCGGAAGTGGCGGCGTGCTGCCGGGACGCCGAACAGGTGCCCCAGGTGTGTTCCCCTGTTTCACCGGGCAAGAACCAGTCGGTTTCTTACGGCCGCGCCAGGTCGGCGGATTTTTCATTGGTTCGCCGCAAGGAAGACAGCGTATTCTGCGAGATAATCCGAGTGTAATCTGGAGCGGCGCGGCACGGCGGTCGCGCACGACCGATTCCAAAAATCTTATTACACCGTGCCGGAGCGGATCGTGGCGTCTGTTTGCTCTCCTCGCGAAGGGCATCCGCTCGAGCGAGACCGGCGTCGGAGAGCCGGTGATGTAATTGGACGAACGTAATTCAGGAAACCGTCGAAAAACGCCGGGCGTGTTGGTGTCGTAACGATAATCGAATTCCGGCGCGCGGTTTTTACCGTCGTCGCGTCGGCTCGTCCGATTGACATCATTATTCCCGCAATGCGGTGGCACCGACGTGTGATCGATCGTTCTTTTATTCTGTTGCAGTCAAGATGAAACATCTTTGGCCGTTGGTGGTCTGGATACTTCTATCCTTGTGTCCGGTGAGTATCGTCAACAACCAACGAATCTTTCCCGCGAGCTAACGTTTCTCTGTTTGTAATCGTTAAGGCCGAATCACTCAGAGGACTCGGCCGAGGATCTAGGAGAGAAGTATTCTTCCTGAACTTAGAGGACGGCTACTTCGGCTGCCAGGTGAACCAGTCGACGGACGTGTTACAGCTTCTCGAGTTGTCCAAGTTATGCGACGCCAAAGTCGACTGCTACCAAGGCACGGACGAGCAACGCGACAGGCTGAAGTGCACAGGTGAGTCTCAGCCGAGGATCAGAAAACCCCCGGAAAAATGATACCTGTCGTCGTTTCCCGCGGTACCGTTACGGCAAGCTGCCCTTTTTTCGCGTCATCCCGTTGTTCCACGGGCCAATTGACATTCCGCGATAAAGATCAGGGCCTACTTTTTTATCTGAGCAAAGAGCCTCTTGAAATCGCTCCTCTAGGTTTCGCTAATGGGAAACTTACTTTACGAATCAGAGTAATGTATCAAATAAAACATTAAATTTTTTATTAAAAAATAAACGGAATGAAAGAATTGACTTTATATTTTTCGAATAATACATGAATTTTATAGAGTTTTCAAATTTAATTATGCCTGAAAAAAAAAACTGAAGGCATAGCAATTCACCCCATAGTAAATAGTTTCACTACCCTATCTTGAAAACTGACGGAATCGTGAACAAATGAACGAAGTGATATCCATGTGAAATACCAATTGCGGTGTTTCTGCGTCTCCGTCGATCGATCGGCGACATTGATTTTTATTCGCTTCCCATCGTGATCGGCCTTCGCGGCTCTTTTACGCAATCGCTGGGAAACAAATTACTCGTCGGGTAATCGACGAGTCTATCGGCGAGCGTCTTCCGCCACCGCGCCGATGACTAAGGGGATTATCTTCGATCGTTTACCCACGACCAGATCGGAATTGATTTTCTTTTTTGTTCTCGTCCAATTAGATGACTGCACGAAAGAGGACGGGACCAGGTGCCTGAACGGCGTTTGCTTGGACTCGGTCTGTCACTGCAACGACGGTTTTGGTGGTTGCAATTGCCAAGTGCCAGGTCAGTATGCTCAAACAATCCACCGGCTCGTAATGTTTGGACGTCGGGTGAATATGTTGGGTTTTCTCTAATTCCAAAGCAATCTGCTGTTTCGTCGTGCCAATGCGTCTAGTTAATGTTAGCGGACGAAGATGGTATTCGACGTCGTCTTCGCTCAATGTTCGCAATGAATCAAATCGTTCATTGCAAGGCAGAATCCCAATAATCATTTATTTTTCGAAGCACGCGGTTTTAAACGTCCCAGACATATGCAGTATAATCATCGTTATCTGGTATATCGCATAAACCAGCCTCCATAGTGTAATTCTAAGCGTCGGCTTTGGAAGCGGCGAATTTACCGAGCCGCGAAGAAGGATGCGTGTAATGGACACGAGAAACAAGAAAGGCAATCAGCGAACAAATAAGAATATTTCCTCGTTTCCTCCTTCCTGTGGTTTTCACGGCTTCATTCAGCAGCCAAATCAACGGTTTCGAGTGACCACTCGAGTGTATCCGGAGGGCAGATTACCTACACTGCCTTTAACCACTTATTACCCTTGCTCCTCCATAGAGAACATTTTCTGGCGGAGTGTTAACCGTGCGGAGATACCGTTAAACTTTACGATCAGCCGACGACAATACCCCTTAATAAGAACTCTGTTGCAGATGAAAACGAGTGTAAGTACCGACCCTGTGATATATTCGCCCACTGCACGAACACCCTCGGTAGCTTTCAATGTTCCTGTTTCCCCGGCTACCAAGGCGACGGTTTCCATTGCGAAGGTATGTCTGATTCATTATGCTTACTTCGTAAAAGATACCACTACCTTTGTCGGTCTAAAAATAGCGGTAGAATACCATTCTCCGCGATTCTTAACATTCCAGTTTCAGTTTCATTAATTAAAAGATTTCAAAAATATATCTACGAAGTTACTTATCAAAATAAGCGCCAACTGCGGCTTACGACTATTAAATCCCGTGAAATTATCAGAAGATAAGAATCGAATTTCAGAAGCAGTTAAAGTGATACCACCTTCCGAGCTCGTTGAGTTGCATCCGCAGTAAGTGCATCCATAAGTAAACATGTGCTTCTAGATATCAACGAGTGCGATAACCCGGTGCTAGCCGCGAGATGCGTGGAGAACGCGGAGTGCTGCAACCTGCCGTCGACGTACCTGTGCAAGTGCAAGCCGGGTTACATCGGCGACGGCGAGGTGCATTGCGAGGACGTGGACGAGTGCTCGATATCTGGCGCTTGCGGCGACAACACGATTTGCCAGAACACAGCTGGGAACTACACGTGCTCGTGCCGAGAGGGTTTCACCGGGGACCCTTACGAGAGCGTGAGTATCCGGGACGGGATGATGACAGCGCGATTTCGATTTCTGGCTAACCGATTTGCGTTGATTGTGCGCAGTGTATCGACATGAACGAATGCGAATACGCGGGCAGTTGCGGCAGGGGCGCGCTTTGCGTGAATTTGCCTGGCGGCCACAGGTGCGAATGTCCGGAGGGCTATAACGGCAATCCCGAGGAAGAATGCGTGGACATTGACGAGTGCTCGCGCAGCCCTTGCGGTCGTTCAGCTCAGTGCACAAACGTGCGCGGCAGTTTCCGTTGCTCCTGCCCGGAAGGAATGAGCGGCGATCCTTGGCTGGGCTGTCACGGTGAGTAACGCGGCTACTAATTATCCGTAACGATATGGTAACCACGTGTGTCCGCACGAATTAGGACGAAATCCTTGGCCAAGCCATTGTGTCGGGTCTGTCGGAAAACTCTGGCTGGCATCCCTGGCCTATGCAATTCCTTGCACGCCACGCTCGAAAGTTTTCTGAATTAAAGTCGAGAACCAAAGCCTTTCATTCTTTAGAATTCAATATGCATTCCTCTTATCCGTTGCACCGCGAAAATACATTCTTGATGTACAGTAGCTCGGCGAAACCAACTGCCTTTATAAATCTTAGCTTATTTAACAACGCCGTTTACCTATATCAAAGATCTGAATTCACATTCCGAACTTTAGTCCAAGAGGAAGCGAACCGCAGCGACAGACTAATGAAAAGTAATAAGGATCCCGCTTAACGTACGTGTGAGATAATCAATAATAAGATAAGCACGATAAGGTTGAGAGTTAAACTGGTTTACCGATCTTATTCAACCGAAGTGCCGCACCACTTTTCATTCAATAAGCATCGCAGCAAGTGCACCTTGCGGACCAGCATCTTCGCTGTTTTGCGTAGTACAAATTACGAAATCATACTGTACACCGATAAATATTTAATGCTTTCCGAGGGTACTCGGTAGCGGTAACCGTAATCAGGAAACGCGCAGAGCTTTCCGGTAGACCTAATACATTCACGAGACGGTAAGTGAGTGAACGTGAAATCAGAAGGATCCCTATGTATATAGAGAACGATTACGAGTGAATGAATATTCCTCGAATAACAGTGTCCACGCTTCGTTAATAATATCGCTCGCGTTAACAATCACAGTGCAATAAATTCGTTACCGCGAGCGAGATTTGCCTTTCTCGCGGCAGCGTGACGCCATTCGCATAGCACGATTGTGGTCTGTCTTCCGAACGAAGACTCTCGTGATACCGCAGCAATGGATGTTCATCGTATTACGATAATTGAGAGGGCGCTTCCATGGTGCACCCTCCCAGATAGCACACAACATCTGAAAGCCGTTCATTTTACGGCCATTTTAGGTCTGAACGTTTTACGACTTAAACTAGATGTCTTTAAGACCTTTTAATGGTTCGTAATGTCCTACAAACGTCTTCTGAACGTTTTATGTTACAAAACTAAACCGCGCGTCTAGAAGACGTCTTTAAGACGTCCGGAATGTCCAACAACAGACATCTCTGTGCTATCTGGGCTGTTCGCATCCGAAGTACGGAGGATAGCTGTTGCAAGCTGGAACAATCCCGGGTATCTTCTTCGGGAGCACAGAGCACGATCACGAGAATTGGAGTAAAATCTGCGACTAACCATCACTAACAGATATAAACGAGTGCGAGGAGGGGTCGCCATGCGGCGGGGACGCCGAATGCGTGAACACGGAGGGTAGTTTCGAGTGCAGATGCAGGCCCGGCTATCAGATGGACCCCACCCACGGTTGCATCGACGTGAACGAGTGCGGTCGAGCGGATGCATGCGCGGCGAACGCTAGATGCATCAACGTCCCCGGATCGCACAAGTGCATCTGCCCGCAGGGCTTCATCGGTCAAGGACTAACACTCTGCGAAAGTCAGTCTACCCCCGTAACTTTTTTTTTATCATCTAGTCTCTTTTTCTAAAACGCCGTTCTAAGACACCCCCGGCAATCATTAATAATACTCACCGTGCGATTAACCGTGTTGATTAACAGACGTGAACGAATGCGAGAGAAACCCTTGCGGCGAGAACGCCGAGTGCACCGACACGATCGGCAGCTTTGTGTGCAGCTGCAAGCAGGACTACACCGGCGATCCGTTTAAGGGATGCAGCGGTTAGCTACCGATACTCACTGTCTATCTCCTCCTACAATCCAGTAACACGGTGTTAGAATATTAATTTCTGAACGACTGCGGATTTTACGGATTTATACGAAGTATCGAAGAATTTAAGTATGTTGATTCATTGCGCTACTAAAATTGTTAAGTACACAAGTGAATCAACCTGTTAAATGGCTTCAAGAAATATCGCCGAGATCCGCAGTCTGTTTATGAATATTTAACGATTCACATTAACCAATAATGATGCTCGATGTTTTTGAATGTTCAATAAGCGTTTTTCTCATCTTGTACTTCTTATTTGATTTCCTCTTGCATTATTAGTTCAATAAAAACGCCTATTGACAGACAGAGATTCGAACACGCATTGCTCACTGTATAAATCATCGTCTGTATAAAGTCCACTATAATACTGGTTTCTGGCTGCTGTATTAGATGCGCATCTTCCTTTAATAATACCAATTTTTCGAACAACTATTAGATATCGATGAATGCACGGCGTTGGAGAATCCTTGCGGAAGGTATGCGATTTGCAAGAACGGAGATCCTGGATACACATGCGTCTGTCCACCGGGGTACAGTGCCAACCCCAGTCCGCAAGTTGCTTGTGAACAGGTAATTCGATTATTTTATCCTGAATAGCCTGATAATGAATATAATTTTACACGGCTTTCTCGGAACGAAATTTGCAGGTCGATGTAACAACCCTCTGTAAGTCGAACTTCGACTGCGTGAACAACGCAGAGTGCATCGAGGGCCAGTGCTTCTGTAAGAACGGCTTCAAGGCTACAGGCGCGGAATGCGTGGATCTGGATGAGTGTCTATCTAATCCCTGCGGGCCTTCTTCGATTTGCACCAACACTAGAGGAAGCTACCACTGCGAATGCGAGTCCGGGTTCGTTGGAACGCCTCCACACATACCCTGCAAAGGTAAATTAACGCTCGGCGATTGTTGCTCGCAACTGCACGGCAATTATAAGGGGCTGCCTACAGTGATCGCGTTTTATTGCAGCGCCATGTGACGAGGTCACTTGCGGAGACCATGCATACTGTAAGGCCGATGGCCACGAAGCCTATTGCATCTGCGAGGATGGCTGGACTTTCAATCCGAATGATATTGCAGCTGGATGCGTTGGTGAGTGTCCTCCTTAAAGAAAAGGGGACCAACGGTAAAATACCGAAGTAATTATTCGTGATCATTTTTGATAATCAGATATAAACGAATGTGACGCGGTAAACGGACCTTCCGGACGCTGCGGCAGAAACGCGATCTGTACGAACACCTTGGGAGGATTCAGCTGCCAGTGCAAGCCCGGTTATTCTGGAAATGCCTTCAAACAGTGCCTAGGTAGATGCTCTATCCTTTAATTTAACGGATTCCAGGAGAGCCGTGTCCGGATATCGCTTTTTAATTGCAGACGTAGACGAATGCTCGAGACACGACGCTTGTGGCCACGGCGCCACATGCACGAACGCGGAAGGATCTTACGCGTGTGCGTGTCCTGAGGGCACCATACCGGATCCCGATCCTTACATCAAGTGCGTGGGCATCGTTACCTGCGAAGTTGACGGCGACTGTCCCGGAAACGCCATTTGCGATCCACAGAAGAGATGTCTGTGCCCTGAGCCCAACGTTGGAAACGATTGTAGACGTGAGTGTACTTTGTGAAATCATTACACCGTATTTTTTACCGTGCAGGTTAAAACAACCTTCTTTTTCGAAACAGAATATATACTCGTGATGAACATGTTCTACTTTTATATAGCCTTGAATAATTATAGTTAGTAAATTACTGAACCACTTAACGTTATCCGCACCGTGTATAGTTATTCATAGCTTGTAATATTTGTTTGCATGATCAGATCCATGCGAGGACTTGTCTTGCGGCCCGAACGCCCACTGCATGCTGTCCAACGACGTGGCAACGTGCCTCTGTCGCAGCGGTTACACAGGGAAGCCGGGAGTGAAGGGTGGCTGCAGGGACATCGACGAATGCGCCATCAACCCGTGTCCCCCGGGTGCAATCTGCAACAACGAGCCCGGCGCATTCTCCTGTCAATGTCCGAGCGGCACCACCGGCGATCCTTACAGCGGCGGCTGCCAGGAATCGAAGGCTCCTCACGTTTGCGGACCCAGTACACCTTGCCCAGCAGGAGAACAGTGCATCAAGGATGAGTTCGTTGGCAGCAGCGTTTGCATTTGCCAGCGAGGATATACGCGTGATCACGAGACCGGGAAGTGCAGGGACATCAACGAGTGTATGGAGCTTAGGGACAAGCCTGCTTGCGGCGTGAATGCTATTTGCAAGAATCTGCCCGGTAGCTACGAGTGTCAGTGTCCACCTGGATTTAATGGGAATCCGTTCTCCCTCTGCGAAGGTAAGAAATTTAATTTGATGTCATGGGGTATTCGACGGTTGACGATAATGAGGCAGACTAGGAGATTTCCAATTCCAGTACTAATCAGTTGAATTAACGACTCTGTATCGTTACAGAATGCAACAGCATTGAATGCCAATGTCAGCCTCCGTACAAGATTGTCAACGGGAAGTGCATGTTAGCTGGTTGCTCCAAGGGAGAAAAGTGTCCCAGTGGAGCTGAGTGCATCACAATCGCAGGCGGAGTTAGCTACTGCGCTTGCCCCAAGGGTTACACGACCAAAGCCGACGGTTCTTGCGATGGTGCGTATTTGATTTCTTGTAGCAGAATTAATAGATATTAATGAGTGTCTGTAATTTTCAGATATTAACGAGTGCATCGTCGGACATCAAGTTTGTGGCTACGGGGCAGAGTGCATTAATCTGCCGGGCTCCCATCAATGCATCTGTCCGCACGGTTACGGCGGAGATCCTTACAATGGACTTTGCTCACCTGCTCAGAAGAGATGTACCAGTGATAACGAGTGCAAGGCTAACGAGAAATGTGTGCAGCCTGGGGAGTGCGTCTGTCCACCACCATTTTATACGGATGCTCTTGATGGAAACCTCTGCAAGAGTGAGTACCTGCAGTAATAATACTTTCTTTTTACAAATATATCTGAAGATTTCTTTCAAATAATCTAATTTTCATTTCGATACAATTTCAGATCCCTGCGATCGATTCCCTTGCGGTATCAATGCGAAATGTACTCCGAGCGACCCACCCAGATGCATGTGTGAGGCGGGCTACGAGGGTGACCCGCAACATGGCTGCGTGGATGTGAACGAATGCGCGAACAATCCTTGCGGACACGGCGCCTACTGTATTAACACGAAAGGCGATCATATCTGCGAGTGTCCAAAAGGAACAGTGGGCGATCCTTACGGTGCTGGTTGCACAGGAGTTGCTGTACCGAAGAACGAGTGCTCTTCCAATGACGACTGTGATAATATTTTCGCCTGTGTGAACGGTGCATGCGTGAACCCTTGCGACAACGTGCCATGTGGACCGAATGCGTACTGTGAGCCAGACAAGCACGCCGCTTGGTGTAGGTGTGTGGTCGGGTTCATCGAAGGAAAGAACAACGAATGCGTTTCTCGTGAGTACATTAACGATACGTTAAAGAATGTATTCGCCAGTCTGGGAGTCTATATGTACAAGTTTTTTACTCCATTAGTAATTTGAAGTAATGAATTGCAATTGGTACCTAATTAATTGTAATTGATAGACACTTTTGATCTGTCTACTACTTTACATGGCACTTACTATTTTTTGTCATAAATGCATAATATCCACTGTCTAGTATTAACTGTGAATAACATAGCATTCATCAATAATGTATTTCCAGAGTGCGACGGTTTCGTGTGCGGTTCTGGAGCGCAATGCATCGTAAGCTACAGCGGACCCACGTGTAAGTGTATTGAAGGTTTCATGGGCAATCCCTTCCCTGGTGGCCAGTGTCTCCCAGATGTCTGTTCACCGGAAGTACCCTGCGCAGAGCCGAGCGTATGCATAAGTGGAAGATGCAAGCGTCGATGTGAAGGTGTTGTCTGCGGTGTCGGAGCTTCTTGCGATCCTGCGACCAACAAATGCGTCTGCAATCCTTACTTTATTGGAAATCCGGACTTGCTTTGCATGCCACGTAAGTGTACAGCGTTATCAACTTACACCAATACCAATTATTAAAAATTCTGTGGAGTTAAATGGAACTCTTATATCAAAAAGCTTTCGTAAATCGCATATGTTACTAACGACTGTTGCAATTATTTAGCGATTCAACCTGCCACCTGTGATCCTGGATGCGGTTCTAATGCTCATTGCGAATACGGGCTGCAAGATTCCAAATGTGTCTGCAATCCAGGCACCACAGGAAATCCGTACCATGGTTGTGGTGTGCAAGAGAAATCTGATTGTTCCACTGCACTGTGTGGCAAGGGTGCACACTGCAGCGCTGGACCGAATGCTGTCGAGTGTCTTTGCCCTCCGGGATACGCTGGAAACCCTTATATCCAATGTCATGGTTTGTATAAATCATAATTTCTTGATTTAAAGTGACACAGCACTATTGGGTAGCTAACGTTAACGATCTTTCCGGAATTGTACTACTTTGTCACGGGATGACGTATATTAATCTCTTGTCATACCATTCTCTTCACAGTTACAATAATTTGATTTTTCTCGATTATAACTATTTCTTAGAAGAAATTTATATTTATCGTCATTTAGAATGCATTTTCTGCTTTTCCAGACATCAACGAATGCAATGGAAACGCCTGCGGCAGTAATGCAGTCTGCATCAACACCATTGGCAGCTACGACTGCCGCTGCAAGGAAAGCTTCTTCGGCAATCCCTTCATCGGTTGCCAGCAAGTTCAAGTCGGAGTATGTACTGATCCAGCATCTTGCACCTGCAGCGAGACAGTGCCCTGTCCATTCGATTACACCTGCTTGCACGGTAAATGCATAAATCGGTGCAGCGACGTCAGATGTGGTCCTCGATCGGTCTGTCAAGATGGAGCTTGCGTCTGTCCACCGGGTTACAGCGGAAATCCTAACGATCTCAGCAAAGGTTGCCATCTTCACGGTCACTGCTCAAACGATCTCGATTGCGAGCCTCAACAGATATGTTTCCAAGTCGGCAAGGGTGTGCGGAAGTGCGTGGATGCTTGTAGTAAACTGCAGTGCGGTCCGAATGCGCTTTGCGTCACGCAGCACCACGTGTCCTCCTGTCTGTGCATCGACGGCTATCAAGGGAACCCTGGCAACTTGATAGAAGGTTGCCAGCCGGCGAAATCCGTGATGACACCAGGCTGCAATCACAATTCCGAGTGTGAGGAAGGCTCATTCTGCATAGTTCTTGACAACGGGGCTCGTGACTGCGTTAATCCATGCAGCAGAGTAGTATGCGGTGCTCATCAGAAATGCGAGCCCGATATTATTCCAGGTCATGCTACTTGCAAGTGTCAAGATGGTTACGAGTGGAACCCGATATTGTCCTCCTGTGAGAAACCTTCGGTACCTGACTGTATTTCTGATGACGACTGCCACGCCACCGAAGCCTGCAGACCGGATGCTCTAGGAGTCCTAAAGTGTGTGTCAGTGTGTCGCAGCTTCACCTGTGCCGTGAACTCTCAGTGCGTTGCTGAGAGACACCGAGGACGTTGTGATTGCCTACCAGGCTTCGTTGGGAATCCAAACGACCGCCACGGATGTCAGACTCCGAAGAAAGATCAGTGTTCGACAGATAGCGAGTGTCCGGAAGACCAAACCTGCAGGAGCACGCACGACGGTCTACTGACCTGTCAGCCCGTCTGCAACTTTGTTTCCTGCGGGCCAAACGCTCTGTGTATCGTCCACAATCACGTCGCCAACTGTGAATGCCCACCCGGACTCTTCGCTGGAGATCCTACGGACATGGTCAAAGGCTGCCGCACAGTTCCTTGCGTCTACAACATCGATTGTCCACCCACGCAATTGTGCAACAGGCTCACTCACACCTGCTACGACGCCTGTGACGAGAACGCTTGCGGTGTCAATGCTGTTTGTATCGCCGACGATCACAGAGCGATCTGTCAGTGCCCTCCTGGTCTGCGGCCCAATCCGGTTCCCGACGTCGAGTGCGTTGCCCTTGAAGCTTGTCATCCGAATCCCTGCCATCAGTCCGCTGTCTGCGTACCTGGACCATCAAATAATCCCGTCTGTCAATGCCCGCCGAATTACGTTGGCGATCCTTACGTGAAAGGCTGCCAGCCCGAAGGCTATTGCGCTACTGGCAAAGACTGCCCGGTGCATTCCATATGTCATAATCATCGATGCGTCAATCCTTGCGAGGATGCCTGCGGAGCCAACTCTATTTGCGAAGTCATCAATGGTCAGCCAACCTGCAAGTGCATTCACAACTTTGTTCCTTCCACCAAGGGCCCTCGAGATGGTTGTGTCAGGGTTTCGAATTATTGTACCGTTGACGCTGACTGCGATGAGAGTGTTTGCCTCGAGGGACAGTGCATAGGTGAGACATGTTGCATTTTCAAACGTATTCAACTTTTAGAGAACTGTCAAGCTGTTAGTTTCCTTGGGCCACCTTTGGAGGAAGTCGAATTTTTTTGGGCCACACAAAATATGAATTTTATTAAATTATTATTTAATTTATCACATATTCTATTGCAGCTGTCTGCAGAGCCGCCACAGACTGTTCGGTCGGTGAAAAGTGCGTGAATAACAAATGTGTGACCCCCTGCGTGTCGCATAGTCAGTGCCAATTAGATCAGGCTTGCGTAAACGGAGGATGCAGCCTAGGCTGTCGCAGTAACAAGAACTGTCCTAGCTCACAGTCCTGCATCAACAATAAGTGTCAAGGTATCAGGTCAAAATTTTCGTAAAGGTTTCCCTCGATGCCAGATCCTTGCAACGATTATTTCCTCCAGATCCATGCAGTTTCAAAGATGTGTGCGGACCGAATGCAGTCTGCAGCTGCACCAACCATGCCACGACCTGTACATGTCCATTAGGTTTTCACGGAAATCCTACGCCACAGCAAGGCTGCGTCAGAGTACCGAGCACCTGCGACGGAGCCCAAGATTGTCCGAGTCAACACGTCTGCGATTCCGGATTCTGTCAGTGTCAATGTAGCGAGCAGAACCATTGTGCGCAGGGAGAGCGTTGCAAGAATGGTATCTGCGTGAAGATTTGCTACAGCGACAGCAACTGTTTGCCCGGAGAATTGTGTATCGACGGCGTTTGCCAAGTTGGTTGCACTTCCGACGCCGGCTGCAAGGACGATGAAGTGTGCATCAACAACAAGTGCAGGTAAGTTCAAATTTTCAAGCCATCGAATTATTATTAATATTTTTTTTTTGAATTATTAATATTTCCGCATGCATTCTGGTGGCTAATAACGACAACATTTCTGACGTTTTCAGATGCAGTCACGGATTCATCGCTGGACCAGAACACTGCCTTGACATCAACGAGTGCGACGACGAACCCTGCCATTCCAGCGCAGAATGCGTAAATCTCCACGGATCCTATCGCTGCATCTGCCCGCAAGGCACCGCGGGCGATCCTGTGGGCTCAGGTTGCGTGATACCTCATCAATGCAACGTGAACGCAGACTGTCCCGATTCGCAAGCTTGCATACTCCACAACTGCACCGATCCTTGTTCTTTGGGCGACTGTGGCTCCAACACGATCTGCAGTGTAGTCGACCACACTGCTGCCTGTCAATGTCAACCAGGCTATATAGGCGACGCCTCCGGATGCTTCAGAGTCGAGTGTCTTTCCAACAATGACTGTCCCACAGATAAATACTGCAACCAGGATACTAACAAGTGTAGCAGTAAGTAGAACGTCTATATTATTTTTTTGTACGTTTAGAAGCAGTTTCATTCTTGAATGCTATTTTCCAGGTCCTTGCAACCAATTGAACTGTGGATACGGCAACTGTATAGCTTCTGATCACATTGGTGTCTGTAAATGCTACCCTGGATTTGTTCTAGCCGGTGATATTTGCGTCGATGTCAACGAGTGCTTGGAAAACCCTTGTCATTCCACAGCTGTGTAACTATCAGTCGATTTCTGAAAACCGTATACATTGTATCGAGTCTTATTTATAATGTTGTCTAGAACAATTTCAAATTTTGTCTTCATGAAGACGATCCTATTTGCGTTTGATTAATCTTGACGATGTCTTAAGGTCATGCTTGAGACGTTCTTATAAATAAGACTCTATTATGAATACGAGCCATAAAGTTACCAGAGATAATTATCTTATGAGATGATGTCCTTTTAGCTGTCAAAATACGGAAGGTTCGCACGCTTGTGTTTGCCCGCACGGATTGGTAGGAGATCCCATCAAATCCGGCTGCAAACAACCTGGAGATTGCTTTACGGACTTCGATTGTCCGATTTCTGCAGCCTGTATTGACAACAGATGCACAAATCCTTGCGACGTCGCACGGATTTGTGGAAGGAACGCTGAATGCTTCGTTCAGGATCACGCTCCACTCTGCAGGTGTCCTGGTCAGACCACTGGAAATCCATCTGTATGTATCAATTTTATTTTTTTATTGAGCCAATGGCAAAAAAACTACTTGAATCTCTGATTGCGACCATTTCCAAAATTTTCAGTCCGAGTGCATACACCTGGAGTGCAACTACCACAGCGATTGCAGTCATTCAGACGCTTGTTTCGATCACAAGTGCGTCGATCCTTGCTCTTTGGCGAACGTTTGCGGTCAAGGAGCCGATTGCTCTCCGCTGAATCATAGTGCGGTGTGCACGTGTCAACCCGGAGGCACCGGCGACCCGAACCTGGGATGCACGCCTGTCCAGTACTGCAAATCAGACTCTCAGTGTGCAACTGGGTCGGCTTGTAACGGCGGTATATGCACAGGTTAGTAAAAAAACTGCAAAGAATTTTAACAACGTTTGTAGTAACAACATCTTCGCATCATAAACGTGTTTCATCTGTTTTGCAGCTCTTTGCGGTAGCACAAGGGATTGCATCGGCGACCAACTCTGCATCAACGGTCTCTGTCAGCCCACTTGTAAGACCAACTCGAGCTGCCCCGAATTCCAATACTGCCACAATAGTGTCTGTGTTCAAGAGTTGCGTTGTTTATCCGACGACGATTGTTCTTACGATGAAAAGTGCATCAAGAATAACATTGGTCAGGCGGAGTGTCAGAAGGTTTGCGACGTGGTGCTTTGTGGACGGAATGCAGAGTGCAGAGGGGATGATCATAGAGCTGTGTGCTCTTGTAAAGGTGGATTCTTCGGAAATCCTAAGGACGACAAAATTGGATGTCAGCCAATCGAGTGTGATAGCAATGAAGACTGCAGTGGGGAAAAGATCTGCGACACGCACAAGTGTAGAATCGCCTGTTTGGCGCATAATCCTTGCGGTGTTAATGCTGTTTGCTCCGCTGAGAGACATGTTCAGGTAATTATATAAATTTTCTCAACTAACATCACTGACCTGTATGTCCGCTTCTAATTATTTATTCATTTATTGTCATAGAAAAATGGATGAATGAAAAGCAAACTCGATGACCAGTTAAAATAATTGCTCCCGTTTCAGGTGTGCACATGCCAGCCAGGTTACACTGGCGAGCCGACTCATGGCTGTCAGTTGATCGATTACTGCCAGAATGATCCTTGCGCTCCGGGAACAGTCTGCGAGAATTCCAGAGGATCTTACAAGTGTCATTGCCAGCAAGGAATGGTCGGCGATGCATACAACAGCGGATGCCAGCCACCGGTCGAATGCCTACAAGATGACGACTGTCCGCTCACCGCCAAGTGCATAAACGTCAACAACGTACCGAAGTGTTTCGGTGCGTATCGAATACCTGAACGGGTGCAACGAGCCTGCAGTAAACTATAATGATTGGCATTCCCGGCATTTAACTATCCCGGTTTCTTGTTGTTGTTGCAGATGTTTGCTCGCGAACCCAGTGCGGCCCGAACGCCGACTGTTTCGCTATCAATCACGCGGCATCGTGTCAATGTCGCTCGGATTACGAGGGCGATCCGAACAGCCTAAGTGTAGGCTGTCGGCCGAAGCCGGTGATTTGCTCGTCGGCCGCGGTCTGTTCGCCAAATACTTACTGCTACGAGGGAATTTGTAGACGTGAGTCTAGTATACCGACGTCGAATGCATAGTCGGAGGATCCTTTCAAGCGTGAAATTACATAATTCGAAATTCCTGCAGCGTCCTGCCAGTCGGATGAAGAATGCAACTTATCAGACGTGTGCCTGAATGGACAATGCCTGGATCCTTGCAACATCAGAGCCGCGTGCGGAATAAACGCCGAGTGCGACGTGAGGAGCCACATTAAACAGTGCAGCTGTCCGGCGGGTTTTACTGGCAACTCGGAAGTGGAGTGCGTTAGGCGTGAGTATACTATTCTCAGAATGACTTATTCAGTTAACTCTTGTATAATTTCAATTTCTACTCGTTGCGACAATCAATAAGGCATGCCAGAGATAGCCGCGATAACGATGTTTTGTATGCTTCGTGCTGGCACGCGTACATTTTTCTAAAGCCTTGCATCCTATTCTTTATATACGATTTACTCATAATATTGTTTATATCTTTTTATATGTTCATTTTATTTCATTTTGACCTCCAAATATTCGAAACATAAAAAATATCGAAACACAAGATATTACCGTTTCTTGTTATTAAACAATTGCCAAACGCGATTAACTAGATAACTAATCGGACGGACCTATTTTTAGTGCCAGTGTCATGCAGAGACAGTGCCGACTGCAGCGATGGCAACACCTGCCGGGACCATGTGTGCTTGCCGATCTGTGTGACGGACAACGAGTGCGCGTTCAACGAAAAATGCGTCCGCGGGAACTGCCTGCTCACTTGCAGACTCGACAACGACTGTTTCCTGGGCCACATATGTCTAAACAACATGTGTTCGTTTGGATGTCGCGCTGACGAGGACTGCAACGCGAACCAGGCTTGCATCACGCACAAGTGCATCGACCCTTGTGAGGCGACACCCTGTGGACCGAACGCCAAGTGCACAGTGTTCAATCAGCGGGCAACCTGTTCCTGTCCAGCAAGTTTCATCCCGAACCCTACCGCAAAGGTAGCCTGTCTACGATCACCCGGAACTGTTTGCCAGGCGAACAGGGACTGCGCAACGGGAACTGCCTGCATCGGAGGCACTTGCACACCAGTTTGTTCCTCGGACCTCAACTGCCTTAGCAACGAACGTTGCGATCAAAACGGCGTCTGCAAGTCTTTGTGCAGGCGAGACGAAGATTGCAGGAGCGGTGAGATTTGCGAGGGTCTAGTCTGCGCTGTCGGATGTCGCGCGGACGTCGAGTGTCAGGAGAATTACGCGTGCATCAACAACAACTGCCAAGGTAGGAAACGCGATTAGACTGTCTTCAGTCCTCGATTTCTTGCTGTTTCACGGTTGTTGCTACCGTTTCCTTCAGATCCATGCTCTATACCCGAGGCCTGCGGAGTGAACGCCAAGTGTTCGGTCGTGAATCATCAGAAATTATGTTCCTGTCCTGCTCCGCTCGGCGGAGACCCTCTAATTGGATGTAAGCAGGCATTCCTGCCTTGCTCGACCGAACTCGACTGCCCGACCGGTCAGACTTGTTACGGCCGGTCCTGTTACGCCACGTGTAGGAGGTAAGACCACCAATGAATCGACCGATCTGCACAAGATCGTTGCGGTTTTGCTATACGAGTATCCGATTTGCAGCGACGCGAACTGCCTCAGCGACGAACGCTGTGATGCCGGAATCTGCAAGGCCATCTGCAACAGCGACGACCACTGCCTGTCCAATCAGATCTGCCAGAATAGACTTTGTGATATTGGCTGTCGCAGCGATAACACCTGCCCCAACGACGAATCCTGTGTAAACAACAAGTGTAGGAGTGAGTGTCAAAAGCACGAGTCTTTCGATTGATCTATCATACGACTCTCATCATCGAATCTCTTTTCAGACACGTGTGCGAGCGGCGAGGCTTGTGGAGAGTGCGCTGGTTGTCGCGTGGTGAACCACGTTGCGCAATGCAGCTGTCCTGCGAACTACTATGGCAACGCTCTGATCAGCTGCGTGAAATCGATGATCCCTTGCGACGGCTCCTGCGAGTGCGACGAAATTGGATTCTGCACAACGAGCTGCACCAGTCAGGAACAGTGCTCATGCGGAGAGCATTGTCACTCTGGGAAGTGCCGCATCAAATGTGACATTAACAACGCGTGTCCCAAAGTATGCAAAGGATCACTGGTATGGAGACTACTTCGATGAAATAGATTCTTAATTCATCGTGTTTCACAGGGCTACGTCTGCGACGGAGGTTTGTGTTTGATTGGCTGCCGTACTCACTCCGATTGTCCATCATCGTTATCCTGCATCAACAATCAATGTGAAGACCCCTGCTCCGCGAATGGCTCGCCTTGTGGAATCAACGCACTCTGCCGCGTGTCAAATCACCGCGCAGTCTGCCTTTGTCCAGAAGGCTTCCAGGGAGAACCTAGTCAAGAATGCTACCAACTGGAGTGTCATCGGGATGATGATTGCGAAGCGAATAAACGCTGCAGCGAGGATGGCGTTTGCACGAATCCTTGCCTGCAACACGGTGTCTGTGGCTTTAACGCTCAATGCAGAGTAGTCAATAGGAAGGCGCAGTGCTCTTGTCCACCCGGACACTACGGAAACCCTAAGATCAACTGCAAGAAAGGTAAAGCTTGTATCTTGTATCTTGCAAGATTAGCGCAAGGATTTTGTTTATCGTAATTTTTCTATGTTCTAGGAGGAGACCAGTGTTTGAGGAGACCCTGCGGTGTGAATGCCAAGTGCAGAGAGACTTTAAACGGCTTCGAATGTACCTGCGATCCTGGATGCCAAGGGGATCCTCATCAGGCTTGTATCTGTGACGGAGGGGAGCTCTGCAAAGACACTCGCTGTGGCCAGAATGCTGCTTGCCGCATTTATAAGAACCAGCCACAGTGCTATTGTCCTCCCAACTTCCCATTCGGAGATCCTATGCATAGTTGTAAGTGTTTTACTATAAGGATATCTGCTATAAATCTTTAAAAATGAAGAGATATGAAGTTTATTGGAAGATGTCTTCTTTATGTTATGATATCTAACTTTTAATTTGTTTCTCCGCAGCTTTTGAAATATTTCATCTCGAGAAGATACAATCTTTTTGAAAAAGAAAACTTGGCCTTTTGCTGAAAAATTTCATAACTTTTTTAAAGAATCTAAAAATCTCATCAAATAGTTTCTCATATTTGTTTACTGCAGAATTGTGGGAGATTGAGGAGACTGAAGAATATATTATTGCTCGAGGAATGGACTATAATAGTCTTTTGTCTCTAATTGCAGGTAGCATAGATAAGAGTCTAGGTGACTGTCGCACGAATGGTTGCGGAAAAGGCGCAGAATGCATCAGGGACGGCACGATATTCGTCTGTCGGTGTCCACCTGGTACGAGCGGTGCGCCGGACGATGAGTGCACGACAGGTAAGAGACGGCCTACTAACTGTTTAACCGGGCAGATCGAATTAATTCCATGTACAGCATTTGTGACTAGCGAGCAATACTGACGATCAGAGGAACATGGTCCGTAGAATAACCATGTATCGTCTATAGTAGGACTTGAAGTAATACATAGATGTATTAATCCAGTGAGTCGTTAACAATCGAGAGACAGATGTGATTGGACCAACGGATTACCTTATACATATCTCTCTATATATATTTTATACATAGCTTGTTTCGTTTTGTTCGTAATCGTGTATACATACATGACGTATGTGCACGTACGACACTGGATTTTATCCGACAATGGTCTTACATAATACCTGTACATATATTTATCTACATAGTTAGGCATACTGTACATAATGTGTCCAAAGTTGATACACGTTTCACACATGTCTCACACATAACTATTCATATGTAGAATGTTTATTTCAGTATCCAATCTGTCTTGAGGAATACCGTAGAAAGTCGAGAAAAAGTACGAATGCCAAAGAGACCTGTAAAAATGTCGAGAAACGAAAAAAAAAAGTAAAGAAAAAAAAGTATATGTAGACTGGCAATTCGATTGCAACGAGAGAGGTACACATTTACAGTGAAACACGCTGATGAATCCGTTTCTCTAGATAATAGGTTTAAAACGATTAATACAGATTGGGAACTGCGAAAGGGACATTCTCATATACCCATGCTTGTTATTTTGCTGGATTTATTCACTGTTTACATTTGTATTTTTCCCTCTTATTTTCTCGAGATCTGTGGGGGCTTGTGTTGTAAATATCGCTGCTTGCCAAATATCTACATATATATATGCATATACAGATACGTATATATATGTACGCACAGTATGTATATACATATACAGTTTCTCGGCGAAGAGAGATCAGATTTCAATCGGAAAATAGTGTGAAGTTCGTTCTCTATTATTTACTTCTTCACAGAGCTACCCTACTATTTCCGTATTATAAATACAAGAAGCATGTGGTTTATGTTATTTGTGAGAAAGTTTCTTTTCACAGTTCTTATAAATGCTTTTTTCTTTTTTTTTCCTGCTCCCATCACCAACCAACCACCACCACCGAACCTACCACCGACCCACCACCGACACCAAAAAAAAAAAAATATAAAATCCACCACGACACCACGAACTCTGAACAAAAAAAAAAACTGTCAACCAAACATCAACAAAATTATAAATATGTGTATACGCCTCCGGGGGATGTGATTAGAGCGCGAATGCACCAGCGACCTAGAGTGCCCCAATGAAAAAGCCTGCATAAATCTGCAATGCGTGGACCCGTGCGGTCTGCGCGGCGCCTGTGGGATCAACGCGCTCTGCCGTGTGGTTTTGCACAAGCCGCGCTGCTCCTGTCCGCAGTGTTATATCGGCATGCCCCACACGGCCTGTCATCCAGACCCCAAATGCGACACGCTCAATCCCCGACCTACACCGAGCATCGGTTGCTCATCCGATCACGATTGCCCGGAGAGCCTCGCGTGCCACTCGCGCACCGGCGAGTGCCGGGACCCGTGTCTCAGCCCCCAGTACAGCTGCGAGGTAAACAAGAGGTGTCAGGTGCGGAACCACAGGCCCACCTGCGTCTGCAAATACGGTTTCGTGGTGAACGAGCTCGGTGAGCTGACATGCGCCCCCGACACCTTGACCTGCGACCGGGACTTCGACTGTCCGTCGAACGCCGCGTGCGTCAACGGGAAATGCCAGAACCCCTGTAACGTCCGTAAGAAAAGACCGTGCCCGGCCGATAAAACCTGCGATGTCCTGGACCACCGTCCCGTCTGCATATGCACACAAAACTGCAATCCCTCCCTCTCCATTTGCCTGCGAGACAGTGGCTGCTCTCCAGACTTGGCGTGCCGCAACTATCGCTGCGTGGACCCATGCAGAAACTCCACCTGTCCGGCTGATGCCCCCTGTTACGTGGAGGAGCACAAGCCTATCTGCAAGTTCTGTCCCCCCGGCTTTGTGCCAGATACTAAATACGGATGCATGGAAGGTAAACACCATTTCTCACCACCTATCTCGCTATCTTTCACTTTTCTATTATTCTATCACTCTATTCTGTACTACTTTATCTATCACACTCTTCTCTGTCTACCTGTCTTCTCTTCTTTACTGTCCACTGGATTAGTCCGCACCAATGTCTACTGGCATCTCGCCTACGGATCTGTTTACGACTCTTACTCGCATCTACGCCTCACACCGACAATACCGATTGCTACTCTTTTCAGGTTTCCTAACGTTCAGACAGCGGAACGATTCCTTCGAATATCTTAATAACGTCCCGAGCACGGCGATACCATTTTTAGCAGACACAGTAATATATTTCAGCGATCCAGCTTGATTAAATTACCACTTCGATAGAATATTAATTTTTTCAGTGAAGAAACTTGATCTTGTTCTATCGGATTGCTAAAATATTCTACTGTTTTCCGTTCGCACCGTGCCTATAAATGTCCCGATACCGTCTTTACCGCGCGTTGATGTCTCCACGCATTGTCTTAGTCGCCCGTTAAAGTCTCCACGCACTGCCTTTGCCGCGCGTCGAAGTCTCCGCGCACTGCCTTTGCCGCGCGTTGAAGTCTCCAGGCACTGTCTTAACCGCGCGTTGAAATCTCCCAGGCTCGCGGCGTTTGCGTCGAGCAATGCGCTCCGCTGTCTGAACGAGAATGCGTTTCAGGTTCCAAAGTCACAGATACAACTCTTCACCCAGCCCCAATACCTATTACTCTCCTGCTCTACTCTGCCGATGTCCTGTCACTGTTCAAGGATTATTTTTCTCCGTTACATCTGTCTCTGTAAAGATCTAATCAATGAACACTTCTGAGCGATTAGCTTGTCTGTTATTAAGCGAGCATGCCGACTGATACCTTAATTCGTAGATTTACTATATTGGAGGAAGCGCACAGTACGATAAGTAGCATAATACTCTAATTCGTAACGAAACGCTTGATACGTTCTCTTTCAGCCTCTCTTACCCTTTTAAGTCTCTCTTCGTATCGCCTGTATGTATCGATTACTGTTGTTTATATTGTATTGTATCCGCAGCATCTCAGCACACGCCCGACAATAGCTGCGAGTCCGACGACGACTGCAACGACACAGAAGCCTGTGTCGATGGGTCCTGCGTTGATCCTTGCGTCGGCCACTGTCAATCGGTAGCTCGGTGTCGCGTTAAAGCACACAGGCCAATTTGCGGCTGCGACGATTCAGATGATCGTTGCAATGACACTAACACTACGCCTGCCGTTGAACACTCGACACTAGAATACACCGAGACATCTACACTATCGACGACCACACAGTCCGCAATTAGCACTGTGACTTCTTTCGAGGAGGTTTCGACCGTTCCGTACGCCGAAGAAAGCACACAAACTTCGATTGTAGATAAAGGTTCCACTTTGGCGACTACAGCTACCGAAGATTCTTCCGAGAGTGTCACAGTACAGATAACTGTTCCAGACAGTACTGTTTCTACTAGTAGCTCGTTCGAAGTACACACTGGTCCTGGTAGTTCCGAGGAAAGCACAGAAACTGTTTCTGTTGTAACTATGACAACTATGCCATCAACTGGCGAGGCAATAGAGACGACAGGTTTTGAGATCGCGACAACTTTGCGACCGGAAACTACAGAATACACGACTGAGGAAAGCACAGTAGGGACGGAGTCAATATCTCAAAATACAACGGATAATGTTGTGATAGTGACGCCGCTTACGTTTGACAGACACTCGTCACAGTCGCCTGTGGAAGAGATTTTCACAGTGACGGCTATTCCTGTATACACTATTGAAACACCGATACATGTTACAGAATCTGAAGATACAACTGTTCCATTAATTCCTACTGAAAGTTCTATGCTCGAAGAACATTCGACGGAAACGCAGGTCATTACAGAAGCTCCAGAGCAAACGACTACTGAAAAGGTTACTCTAGTTACTGTGACAGCACAATATCCTCTAGAAACTGAAGTTACTGAGTTAGAGCATGGGACAGTTACTGTCACTGCTCAATATCCTTTGATTCATGAGACAACCCTAGGATCTACAACCGAAATGGTTACGAGTGAAAAGTATACGACAGACGAAGGATATTTTACACGATACCCTGAAAATACTGAAAAGTATTATACCGATAGGACTACGCAACAATTCCTGACGAGTGAGCAGTATAGTACAGAACAGTCTTCAACAACTACACAATACCTTACAGAACAACCTTCGACAACTAAACAATATACTACAGAACAACCTACTACACCGGGACAATATTCGACAACTGAACAATACACTACAGAACAATATTCCACAACTAAACGGTACACTACAGAACAACCTACTACGCCGGAGCAATATTCAACGACAGAACAATACACTACACAACAACCTACTACGCTGGAACAATATTCAACAACTGAACAATACGCTACAGAACAATATTCAACAACTAAACAGTACACTACAGAACAACCTACTACGTCGGAACAATATTCTACAACTGAACAATACACTACAAAACAATATTCCACAACTAAACAGTACACTACAGAACAACCTACTACGCCGGAGCAATATTCAACAACAGAACAATACACTACACAACAACCTACTACGCTGGAACAATATTCAACAACTGAACAATACGCTACAGAACAATATTCAACAACTAAACAGTACACTACAGAACAGCCTACTACGTCGGAACAATATTCTACAACTGAACAATACACTACAAAACAATATTCCACAACTAAACAGTACACTACAGAACAACCTACTACGCCGGGGCAATATTCAACAACAGAACAATACACTACACAACAACCTACTACGCCGGAACAATATTCAACAACTGAACAATACACTACAGAACAACCTTCTACGCTAGAACAATATTCGACAACTGCACAATACACAACAGAGCAATATTCGACAACTGAACGATACCTAACAGAGCAATATTCGACAACAGAACAATACACTACAGAACAATCTTCGACCCCAGAACAGTATTCAACACCTACACAGTATACTACAGAGCAACTATTAATAACTGAACAGTACACCACAGAACAACAATTAACAACTGAACAGCACACTACAGAACATTATTTAACAACGGAACAGTATGCCACAGAAAAGCCTTCAACGACAGAATATTATTTAACAACTAAAGAACACTTTACAAAACCGTCAACTACCACCGAAGAAGTCGTCGATCAATCCTCAACAACAACTTCGATGATCGATCAGGTTACAGAAACATCTTCAACAACCGAACTACACTATACAGAATTCACTTCGACAACCGAACCGTATTCTACTGAACCCACTTCGACAACCGAATCGTATTCCACAGACCATACAACAAATACCGAACAGTACTCTACAGAAATGTACTCGACGACCGAACAACCTGAGACAACAACGCCCGAATCAGGGTGCGATATCTGTTCGAACGGTAGCTGTTCTTGCAAAACCGATGAACCGTGCACAGATAAGTCTAAATGCGAGGTACCGATCGATCGGCCCGTGTGCTTCAACCTAACAGTCGACCAGAGTACATCTAATTGTAGCGTACTCCCAGGTAAAGATCATTCTTGTCGGGAGTTTTTGTAAATGTTCTCGTGTTCACCAAACCAATGTGTCTCCACGAAAAACGTGTCTCCAGTGTGTTCTTCGTCGTATCCAGATGAAAATTGGTGGCAACCAATTCTGGAGAGTTGTTGCTTGGTCCGCAGACCCTTCGAGCTGTTCGGTCTCGATCGTGAATATTATACCGGAAGCGATACCGGGCAGGCATCGCGCACCAGTCGAATGTCTGACGTAGAAATTGTCAATTAGATTGCCGGCATCCAATGCTGACATGGACCTGCTGCATTAGCGCTCTTTGCATGCTGTACATTAATGTGCCTCTGCACGTGACCTCTTCTCGCTTATCTATCTGTAACAATTAATTGTAATGTTTCCGTAACGTACGCTTTCGAAGGAAATTATCAGCGACGATGCCATTCGATCATTTCAATAAGACACGCAGCTGAGAGTTTCCTACAAGAGCGAACATACTAACCACTACTTCTGGGCTTTACACAAGTAACACGAAAACCATTATATGTTTTAGGAATTAAGTGAATGTGTTTTCTGTGTTTATCATTATAGTGCACTCTTTATAATTTTTTTTTTTATTGAAAACGATTCTCGTTCAACGAAACCACTCGTTTACGATCGTTCGAAGGAATTGCTGGATAAATCCAGTTTGGAATCATTAAACGATACAAACATGTGGATCGCGTTTAGTGTTACGAATCGAAGGAATGCTGCTTCGAGGCTCTAATACTCTGTCCGTTCTGGTAGATACCAAATGCAGAACGCACGACGACTGTCTCTCCCAGCTGGCCTGCATAAACCAACAGTGCCTCAACCCGTGCACCGTCGAGAACCCGTGCGACTTCGTCGAAGTTTGCCACGTGCAAGACCACAGACCAGTTTGCGTGAAAGGTAGATCCCTACAGCGAAATTTCCGCTGTCCTTCCAACCTCCACAGGACTAATCAAACGTTCTCTACATTTCCACAGACGTACTGAACGACACCAATTGTCCTTACTGCCCGCCCGGCATGCAGTGCGACCCAGCATCCAACACATGCGTCAAAGGTTTGTACAGAAACGAGAACTCGAATCCTCCGCGCGTCTGTCTTGTCAGATCTGTAAATATGTACATACATACTGTACATATACATATATTGCGCGTCTACCGGCGTAATTTCGACATTTTCAGCGCACTCGATATCTTCTATCTTCCACGATTTTTATCTTTGTAGTCTTCAGTATTAGCTGTCGATATTTTCCTTCATTTTTCAATAGTTTTCTAAGAGAATCTTGAATTGTTTCTCATTGTTTGAGTACTTTTGTTACGGTCTTGAATCCGGCGCACTGATCGTTGTTTCATACAAGCTGATCTCCGCCTAAGCAGCGTCTTCGCACGCAAACTCGCGATTCCTTTTCTCTGTCCATCGTACCTGTGCACACTTTCTCGGGGCTATACGGGCTTCCTCAATCTTTCTCTAGCGGGTTGCACTAGCGACAAAGATTGCCCGTTGACTGCGGCGTGCATCGCGGGCACTTGCCAGGAACCCTGCCTGAACCGGAACCCCTGCGTCAAGAATGCAGTCTGCGTGAACTCGAACCATCGAGCAGAGTGCAGCTGCGACGACGGCTACCATGGAAACGGATTCCTCTATTGCGCAATGGGTAATTATCTCCTTATTAAGATGTCTCCTTAATATTTATCGAATGACTTATATTATATCTTTTTATTAAGAAATGAATAACATAAAAGAATACATAAAACAACTTCGGATTCTTTAAAGTAGAAGATTTAATGATGTCTTCTTTGAATCGAATCAATTTTTGATGAACAATTTTCATCGTTTTCTTCAGACGACGAAGGAAAGAACATCTGCCACTACAACGAGGATTGTCCACCAAGCAAGTACTGCGATCGTCTAAACAGACAATGCATCGATCCTTGCTTGGAGACAGATTGTGGCGAGAAGGCGATCTGTCAGCCAGTGAACCATCAAGCACAGTGCAAGTGTCTGTTAGGCTACGAAGGAAATCCTTTGATCGGTTGCACCGTGATATCCACGGATCCTTGCGTCCCGAATCCTTGCGGTTTGGACGCAATGTGCGAGAACGACAATGGCAATCCTGTCTGTTTCTGTCCGAAGGGCTTGACTGGTAATCCGTTCGAGCAATGCAGTAAGTAGCTTAGATGACTTCCTAATGTGAGACCTTCCATCGGTCTATTAATAACACTGACGATGCAGTTCCAGACGGCGACAATTGCCAAGGCAATCCGTGCGGAATCAACGCAGGCTGTCGTTTGGTAGCAGGTGACATCAGATGCTTCTGCCTGCCAGGTTACGAGGGTTATCCTCCTCTGACCCCATGCGTGTTGCCCAGTAACCCTTGCGACCCGTCGCCATGCGGACCCAACACCCAATGCACTCTTCTCCATAATGGGCTATCTAAGTGCACTTGCTTGCCCGGTTACATCGAAAGTCCCAATACGATCAGAGGATGTGTACCGAAAACCGACCAATGCGAGCCTAACCCTTGCGGCCTTGGTGCAAGCTGCGACGCGAACAGAATACCACCTTGCTACTGCCCCGAGAACACTGTCGGCAATCCTTACCAGAGCTGTGCATGTAAGTCTTCATTATCTGCTTGAATTGCTCGTTGCGAAGAACTATTGCAATATGGAGATTGTACATATTTTCAGCACCACCATCCAATGTTCACGATCCATGCTTGTTGATCCCTTGCGGCAAGAACGCGATCTGCATCAACGCGAACGGCATCGCCAGATGCGAATGCGTTCCACCGTACATGGGAAATCCTTACATGGACGGTTGCGAGGCCGAGTGCATCGTAAACCAGGACTGCGAATCTCATCTGGCCTGTTTTAATCAACACTGCAGAGATCCTTGTCCAGGCGTGTGCGGCGCTAATGCGAAGTGCGAGGTGGACAGCCATGTTCCTGTTTGCTCATGTCTGCCTGGATACACTGGAGATCCGTTCGGATCTTGCAAGATTGAGAAATCACGTAAGTCTTATGAACGAATTCAATGACGAGTGTAAAAATTAATTCATAATTTGCACTAATCGCAACTTGATAGAATAATATGAAAATGACAGCAATTAATTAAATTTTCAGCACTCCCGGCGCAGAATCCTTGCATGCCATCGCCCTGTGGTCCGCACAGCATCTGCCGTGTGATGAATGACCGTGCAGTCTGCTCTTGCAGTCCGGGATACCACGGCATACCTCCATCTTGTCGGCCAGAGTGTCTAGTTAGCTCCGATTGTCCTATACACTTAGCTTGCATAGGACAAAAGTGCAGCGACCCTTGCCCCGGCTTGTGCGGTCAGAATGCCTTATGTCAAGTCGTCAGCCACAATCCTCTTTGTAGTTGTCCTCCCGAGTTCACTGGAGATCCGTTCACTCAATGCGTTAAAGAAGGTAGAAGTCTACTTCTAGGAACTTTTGCTTTCTGCTGATTCGATATTCTAATCAATATTGCTCTCTTCTCAATAGTTGTACCGACACCTGGATCCAAGAACCCCTGTGTACCATCTCCCTGCGGACCAAACGCAGACTGCCGAGTGCAAGAGGATCATCCTGTCTGCACTTGCATCAGCGGCATGTTCGGAGCACCGCCGAACTGTAGGCCAGAGTGTCTGATCCATCAGGATTGTCCTAACTACCTCGCCTGTGTCCAGAAGAAGTGTGTGGATCCTTGCGCTGGATCTTGCGGATTCAACACGAACTGCACGGTCCAGAATCATCGACCCATGTGTCAGTGCTATAGTGGATACGAAGGGGATCCTTTCTCTGGGTGCAGCAAAGGTAGGCTTCTTGGTTCCTCCGAACTTGAGAAATCTTTCTACAGTGTTTTAATGATCTTTGATCGATTACGAATATTAAATCACTATCTTACATGCAACAGCTTCTTACCCGGTGTCATTACCTTGTGACCCATCGCCTTGCGGAGCGAATGCTGTTTGCAAAGAAAGAAACGGAGTCGGATCCTGCGCCTGTTTGCCTGACTATACCGGCGATCCTTACGCAGGATGCAGACCGGAATGTGTTCAGAATTCTGATTGCGCACAGTCGAAGGCTTGCATAAACAACAAATGCAAGGATCCTTGCCTGGGTGCTTGTGGATTGAACGCACAGTGTCAAGTTATCAACCATCAACCCGCTTGCAGCTGTTTGTCCGATTATACTGGCGATCCATTGAAATCCTGTCATTTGGCACCTGGTAAGCTTGCTGTTATAGCCATAATTATTATGTAATCTTCGCTTCGATCGAAATATTTATTTCATTTTCTGCAATTTTTAGTCACACCACTCCCGGGCGATCCATGTCAACCGTCTCCTTGCGGACCCTACAGCAACTGCCGAGTGATCGACAACCACGCAGTCTGCTCTTGCCAGCCGAACTACGTTGGTAGTCCACCGCAATGTCGTCCAGAATGTGTAGTCAGCACCGATTGCGCTCAGAACGCAGCTTGTATCCATCAGAAGTGTGGTGACCCTTGTGTGGGTACTTGTGGACAGAACGCCGACTGCCAAGTGATCAATCACAATCCTGTGTGCAGTTGTTCCTCCGGATACACCGGTGATCCGTTCTTCGGATGCGTCAAAGAACGTAAGGATCGCTCGGTCTTTCAAACGTGTACAGATCCAACGTGAGATCCGATTTATTCTGTTGTAATGTTACAGCTGAAGGCAAGATACCAGAATCAGAACCAAGTGGCAACCCATGTCTCCCATCGCCTTGCGGACCGAACTCTCAATGTCGCGTGATAGACGGCTTCCCTGCCTGTTCCTGCCTACCTAACTATGTAGGCAGAGCTCCCAACTGCCGACCGGAATGCGTCATCAACGAGGGCTGCCCCGGTAATTTGGCTTGCCAGAACGAACAGTGCGTCGATCCTTGCCCCGGCTCTTGCGGCATCAACACCTTCTGCAATGTCGTCAAACACAATCCTGTTTGCACCTGTAGCCCCGGATTCACTGGGGATCCATTCACCGAGTGCACTCTGATCGTGGAAGGTAGCGTATCCGAAATGTCCCAAAACTGTGATATCAAACATATGGAACGTTTTTATATCTTCAACTTTTTCTCATCTCACAGTACCCACTACCACAGAACAACCTCGGACACCATGCAACCCATCTCCTTGCGGTGCTAACGCAGTGTGCAATGAGAGGAATGGCGTAGGATCCTGCACATGTCTCTCAGAGTATATCGGCGATCCTTACACAGGCTGCAGACCTGAATGCGTTACGAACACCGACTGCGATCGCGATAAGGCATGCTTGAACAACAAGTGCGTGAACCCTTGCCCCGACACCTGCGGCCAGGGAGCTACCTGCAGAGTGGTGAACCACGCTCCATCCTGCTCCTGTCTACCAGGATACACAGGCGATCCTTTCAATGCTTGCGTCGGATTCGAGGACAGGCCTCAACCAATCCCGGAGAATCCTTGTGAGCCATCACCATGTGGACCCAACAGCAACTGTCGTGTTCACAACGAGCACGCCGTGTGTCTCTGCCAACCAGGATTCGTAGGCATACCACCAACCTGTCGTCCAGAGTGCACGGTCAGCTCCGAGTGTCCCCAGAACAAAGCGTGCATTGAGAACAAGTGCGCCGATCCTTGTCCAGGATCTTGCGGACTGAACACCAAATGTCTGACTGTGAACCACAATCCGATCTGCACCTGTGCACCTGGATTCACTGGCAATCCATTGGTTCAATGCACTAGACACAACATATCCGATGTGCCGGGCAAGGGAGCTGAAAACCCGTGCTCTCCGAATCCTTGCGGACCAAACTCTCAGTGCAGAGTGATCGGTTCTCAGCCAGCTTGCTCATGTCTGCTTAACTTCATTGGACGTCCTCCGAACTGCAGGCCAGAATGTACCGATAACTCCGAGTGCTTCCACTCGGCCGCTTGCATCAACCAACGCTGCAAGAACCCTTGTCCTGGAGCTTGCGGGGAACTGGCCAGGTGCAATGTTCAGAACCATCTCCCCATCTGCACTTGTCCTGAGGGCTACGAAGGCGATGCTTCTGTCAGATGCACTTTGGCACCGAGTCCGAGTAAGTTTTCATTTTTTCTTGATCTACTTGGCCGTATTTATTATCGTTATTACCTGATTAGCGACAGACATCAGCGTGGCTAATCCATGCTCGCCGAATCCTTGCGGTCCTAATGCTCAGTGCCGCGAGAGGAACGGCGCTGGAGCTTGCGCCTGTCCTCCAGATCTGATCGGCGATCCTTACGACAACGATAGAGGATGTCACAGAGAGTGCGAGTCGAACAACGACTGTGCTCCACAGTTGGCTTGCACTGGGTTCAAGTGCACCGATCCTTGTCCAAGCACTTGCGGTACTTTGTCCATCTGCAATGTTCAGCAACACGTACCTATGTGCACTTGCCCTCCTGGATACACGGGAGACCCGTATTTCGCTTGTGAGATTAGGGAAATGTCGAGTAAGTTTGTTAACCAACTGCGAAGAATTATCAAAATTTGCTATTATTAATCGAGTATTTTGTTTCGATTGGAGGATGAATGTAGTGGTTGACATTTATTTCTGCAAATGCTTTTTCAGAAGGACCTCCGTTAGATCCATGCTCGCCATCGCCCTGCGGACCCAACAGCAAGTGTCGCGAAGTGAATGGACAAGCTGTGTGCACCTGTCTCCCAGATTACAGCGGAATTCCACCAAGTTGCAGACCGGAATGTGTCGCAAACGGTGAATGTCCGCCTCATTTGGCCTGCTTGAACAAGAAATGTACTGATCCTTGTCCGAACACCTGTGGACTGAGAGCTCAGTGCACCACCAAGAATCATAATCCCATTTGTTCGTGTCCTGTTGGATTCACTGGTGATCCTTTCACTCAGTGTTCGCTTATCGGTGAGACTTCATTCTGGAGATAAACAGAGATCATATTTACGCACTTATTGTTCGTCAAAGAATTTACAAACTTTTTCGTTCATTGTTTAGCTTTCAACATTACAACCGGCACGGAACGCCCGCCATCATGCACTCCGTCGCCCTGTGGACCAAACTCTCTCTGCCAAGTTATATCCGGAAATCCTGCGTGTTCATGTCTGCCAAATTACATTGGAGTTCCTCCCGAGTGTAGGCCAGAGTGCATTCTAAGCTCCGAGTGCAAGAGCCACCTTGCTTGCGTCAATCAGAAGTGTCAGGATCCTTGTGTGGGCTCCTGCGGAGTGAACGCTCAGTGCCATGTCCTCAATCACATACCTGTGTGCACTTGCATGGTTGGATTCACCGGTGATCCGTTCACGCAATGCATCATCCTTCCTCCGAGTAAGAACACCATTCACTCTATTGTACATGAATGCCCAAAGTTTTGGAGTTATCTATTACAAATGTTTCCTTTAGCCACGTTGCCACCAGTAAGCGACCCCTGTAGCCCATCACCTTGCGGACCCAACGCTCTCTGCACGAATGGCGACTGCCAGTGTCTCCCAGAATACATTGGCAATCCTTACGAAGCCTGCCGTCCGGAATGCGTTCTCAATCTGGAATGTCCTCGCGACAGGACCTGCTTGCGAAACAAGTGCAAGGATCCCTGTCCAGGAGCTTGCGGTCAAAACGCCCTGTGCGACATCATCAACCACATACCCAGCTGCTCTTGTCCTCCTGGATATGTCGGAGATCCTTTCGTCAGCTGTCGTATCCAGCCCCAAGGTGAATAAAAACCCGACGCAAGGATATTAATGGTTTCACTCGAGAATTCAACTTTTCTTAACTGCATAATCTGTTACAGTTCCAATGCCATCGAGGGACCCGTGCTCTCCATCACCCTGTGGACCGAACAGCCAGTGTCGCAACGTAGAGGACCATGCAGTCTGTTCCTGTCTGCAAGGATACCTCGGATCCCCACCATCCTGCAGACCAGAGTGTGTAGTCAGCTCGGAGTGTCCACCGACTCGAGCCTGCGTTAACAAGAAGTGCACAGATCCCTGCTTAGGCTCCTGCGGTCTGAACGCGAGGTGCGAAGTGATAAATCATTCGCCGATCTGCAGTTGCTTGCCTGGCCAAACTGGAGATCCTTTCAAGAGTTGCTACGATATGCAGAGTAAGAACGGCTGTCATTACGACTGTCATTAAAATATATTAATATTCATAACAGATATACTTATAATTAAATCTGTTCAGCCATGCCAGATTCCAAGGACACTGGAGACCCCTGCAACCCGTCACCCTGCGGACCGAATGCCCAGTGTCAGGATGTCAACGGCTATCCATCTTGCTCTTGCCTGCCCACATATATAGGAACCCCGCCATCTTGTCGTCCAGAGTGTCTAATCAATCCCGACTGCCCTACCGACAAGGCCTGCATCAATTCAAAGTGCACGGATCCCTGTCCGGGATCCTGCGCGGAGAACGCCAAGTGCATCGTTGTCAACCATGCTGTTATATGTACCTGTACTGGTGGATTCACTGGGAATCCGTTCGTGCAGTGTGTCGAGCTGGAAGGTATGTTTGTGATAAGCGATTTGAAAATTAATTTCTATCGTTACATATTTAAACAAATTGATTTTGTTCAGAGGAAGCAATCAATCCCTGCGAGCCCTCACCTTGCGGTCCCAACGCAGTCTGTCAACAACGCGACAACGTCGGGGCCTGCATATGCATCGACGACTACCACGGCAATCCTTACGAAGGCTGCCAACCAGAGTGCATTCTCAGCTCGGACTGTCCGACGAACAAAGCCTGTGTGCGGAACAAGTGCGAGGATCCTTGTCCAGGAATATGCGGAGTCAGAGCTCAGTGCTCTGTCATCAACCACATTCCAACGTGTACCTGTGAACCTGGCTATGTGGGAGATCCGTTTACCATCTGCAACGTACCAATAGTAGCAGACACGGAGGCTACAGTTTTAGACCCTTGCAGTCCATCACCATGTGGACCAAACAGCTTATGCAGAGCTGTGAACGAACAAGCTGTCTGCATCTGTCAGGAGAACTTCATCGGAACTCCCCCGAATTGCAGGCCCGAGTGCGTCGTTAACTCTGAATGCCCACAGAATAGAGCTTGCTACAAGCATAAGTGCACGGATCCTTGTCCGGGAACTTGTGGAGTCGGAGCAAACTGTCGTGTCATCAATCATAATCCGCTGTGCAGTTGTCCACAGGGCACTACCGGAGATCCGTTCTCTAGATGCTTCCCGCAGACAGGTTATTACTATTGCGATCTTGTAATAATATCAGACACATTATTATCTTGGATGTCTAATTGTCTGCTTATCTGTTTTCTTCCCAGTCACGCCGATTCCACCGATTGGTGATCCATGTGCTCCAAGTCCATGCGGACTTTATGCTGAATGCAGAGCGATCGGTGATCAAGCTGCCTGCTCCTGTCTGAAGAATTATATCGGACTACCACCGAACTGTCGACCGGAGTGTGTTGTCAACACGGACTGTCCATCGAACCAGGCTTGCATTTCCGAGAAGTGTCGAGATCCTTGTGTCGGCTCCTGTGGCCAAAACGCGGATTGCCGGGTGCAGAATCACATTCCTGTTTGCCTCTGTCAACCGGAATACACTGGCGATCCTTTCACCCTGTGCACGCAACTAATGAGTGAGAACCTAATTTCTTTAGATTTTTAGAACACTATTATAATTATTTTCAAGTTACAATAATCTTATATTAAAGTACATTCGCCTACCTTTAATTTGAGTTCTTGGGGATTCGATAATGACTATGTTTTCTTAGTAATGAGAATGGAAATTTTATGCATGCGTGTGCTTCTTTTTACAGAACAACCGAAAGTACCTGAAGACCTATGCAACCCATCCCCTTGCGGACCGAACGCAGAATGCGAGGAGGGTAATTGCAAGTGTCTGCAAAATTACTTCGGCGATCCCTATTCCTACTGTCGACCGGAATGCACTATGAACTCAGACTGTTCTCGAGTGAAAGCATGCGTCAATCATTATTGCGTGGATCCTTGCGTGGGCACATGTGGCACGAGTGCGCGTTGCGATGTTGTCAATCACATCCCAATGTGCAGCTGTCCCCCAGGCACCACTGGAGATCCATTCACTCTGTGCCGACCGCACATAGCTGACGGTATGTTAACCTTAATGACACTTAGGCTGCTGATTTTATACATTTCTGGCTTCCTAAAACTCTGTATTAGAAAATATCAATTATGATATCTGCCTCATTGTAACTAAAATTTTTCTCTCTATTTTCAAGAACCCAGAAAACAGCCCTGCACCCCATCACCTTGCGGTGCAAACAGCATCTGCAAAGTGATAAACGATCATGCAGTCTGCTCCTGTCAGCCAGGATTGATTGGCAGTCCACCAGCCTGCAGACCCGAGTGCATAGTCAGCGCTGACTGTCCTTTGACTCAAGCTTGCCTCAGCAACAAGTGTCAGGATCCGTGTCCTGGTACCTGTGGACAGAACTCCAAGTGCCATGTCGTTAACCATAATCCAATATGTAGCTGCTACGAGGGACATACCGGTGATCCTTTCACTAGATGTTACCCGATGCCCAGTGAGTATTATAATTTAATATATTAGAATGAGTTCTACATATTTATCCGCGGTTATTTGCAAAGCAGTAAAGATGTTTAAAGAATTAAAAGACATTGTTCAGCTTATTAAAGTCATTCTGTATCTACCCCCACAATTGTCAGATTGGTTCTTCTCAGTATAATGCATCGAAATCTCGGAAGCTAAACAACGTTTTTCGTAATTGTCACAGGAGAGCCTCCAAGACCAGTGAACCCGTGCCAGCCATCGCCATGCGGTCCCAACGCGGAGTGTCAAGTGCGCGGTGAGAGTCCCGTGTGTTCGTGTACACAAAATTACATCGGTGTGCCGCCTAATTGCCGGCCCGAGTGTACGATCAATCCGGAGTGTCCGCCGCACTTAGCGTGTTTGCAACAGAAGTGTCGCGATCCGTGTGTCGGTTTGTGCGGTTCGAACGCGCAGTGTTCGGTCGTGAACCATCAGGCGGTATGCGCCTGCACCGAAGGCTATACCGGCAATCCATTCAGCGTTTGCGAACCAGTGTCCAAGGGTGAGTTCACTTCAACAGAATCGCTGTCAATCATTTATCTTTTGCTCCTTTTATCGCAAACTCTCGCCGATCGCATGCGGGCGACGCAGGTAAGTGCTTGACCGCTCCTCTCGTAACGTCATCCAGTCTATCTCATAGTAGAAACAGCGTCCCCGTGGACGAGGAATGAAATAACAGAGGCCCTAACAGAGAGACTCGGCGACAAAGCGTCGCCAAGGTGGCGGGGCCTTGAAAACATAATGCTCATGTACGAATGAAACCGAGTTGACTATAATCATCAACCCGAACTGCGATTAACGAGCTCATAGAGAAGAGCACGCCTTCACCAACCCCCCATGCGTACTAGCCCCGAATGTAACCCCGTGCTCGAAGAAAAATGGTGGCGGGGCCTATGGAGTATAGGCTCATAAATAATCGCACTCACCCCCTCAAAGACATCTGACACCAATACACCCCCATTGGCGAGAATGCTGCACGCAGTGATCATTCCCAAGCATACCGCTTTTCGTACTCATCATTCAATTTAGGATTTAGACATAGTACATAAGTTCCTCGGCCTCGAGGAATAATCATCCCTGTGTCCCACAATCGAACTAGCCGCGGAACACAAACGAATGTATCCCTGACCATGCTTATAGGAAAATCCCTGAAACACGCTTATGCATTGAGAAGTATGCCGCCCCTAACAACCCCTAATAAGACCCAAGCAAACCCAAAACGACCCGCAAATAACGTCGAAAATAATACCTGCGACAACTACGAGTAGTAGCCCATGAAACACGCACCCGCCCTAACAAAAAACCATGAACCACTCGAACATCGTCGTGATTGTACTGCTGAAGAACTTGAATCGCCATCCGTATGTCAGCTTCCGCTTGATCATGTCGTCACCGCACGAACCCGAGAAGCTGAACCGAGAAGCAAGCCCATGGCATCGCACAAGCTTTGACCGACCACCGCTGCATGTCCGTCTCATACCTAAGCGAAAGTGTTTCTCTTTTCCCATCAGATGAACGCCCAAGCATTAGCGAACCCTGCAGACCTTCCCCATGCGGCATCAACGCTCTATGCCGTGAGAACAACGGCGTCGGCCAGTGCTCCTGTCCACCAGATTTTCTAGGTGACCCGTACACCCGCTGCAGGCCCGAGTGCACGCAAAACTCTGATTGCGCGAAGACGATGGCCTGCATGGGTGTCAGGTGCAGGGACCCCTGTCTAGGCACCTGTGGACTGCAGGCCCAATGTCAAACCGTCAATCACGTGCCCGTCTGCTCTTGTAACCCTGGACATACTGGCAACCCCTTCACCTACTGTACCCCGGCCCTGTCTGATCGTAAGCTGCCTTAATCGCTTCCAAATCCTAGATCGCTAGAACCTCTAGGAGTTCTATAGTCTGCTAAGAGTGCTTCAGCCAAGTCCATCTTCGACCTCAACGAAGTTTGATATTTCCAAACTCATCGTCACAGTTTTATCGAAACCGCAGATGCGACGCATAGCTGAAGCACCCTGTGTTAGGTACACTGCACCAGTAGCCAGAACTCGAGCACAAAACAGCACCTAGCTAGACCAATCACCGCCCAATCGACCTGTCACGCAGGTCCTCTAATATACTTTTACCCCACACAGCGACCCCCGTAGACCCGTGTAGCCAGTCCCCCTGTGGACCCAACAGTAAGTGTCGAAACGTGGACAACCACGCCGTATGTACCTGCCTCTCGAATTTCATTGGAAACCCGCCGAACTGTCGACCCGAGTGCGTGGTGAACAACGATTGTCCCCGGGAGTTAGCGTGCATCAACCAAAGGTGCACGTCCCCCTGCGCGAACTCGTGCGGCATCAACACGCAATGCAGGGTGATCAACCACAGCCCAATTTGTTCCTGCAACAATGGATACACCGGAGACCCGTTCACCACTTGCTTCCCTGCTCCACGTAAGAATTTCTCTTTGCGGATACTTCATCCATCTTGTCATCTCATCAGTTTGACCTCTGCGAAACTCGAACATCCTCATTATTACACACGAATTATAGTCACGTCTCGATAACTGTCGCGCTAAACCTGTTAGGTCTACCTACATGTCCGACTTCTGCCAGAAAGATTGCCAATCCTCGGACTTTTACCAAAGAAGAACTGTGCCATGCTTTTTCTTAACACTTCTCACGCTGTCTCTCGAAATATTTGAAAGACGTCAGAATGAACCAGTGACAGTTGTCGAGGCTAGACCGGGTGTTTAATGTGAATAGATAGATCAACATTTTCACTATCATCCTCATTTCCGAGATAACGCTTCGAATTGCAGAACCACCCCAAAACGACAACGCTCTAGCCCCGATAGACCCCTGCGTGCCTTCCCCCTGCGGTCTGTACGCAGAGTGCAGGAATATCGGGGGCACCGCGTCTTGCTCCTGTCTAATCAGGTACATTGGCTCCCCTCCGAACTGTCGACCAGAGTGTCGGGTGAACTCCGACTGCCCCATGAGTCTCGCCTGCTCAGGAGAGAAGTGCAGAGACCCTTGTCAAGGCTCCTGTGGAGTCACCTCGCTCTGCACGGTGTACAACCATGTCCCCGTGTGCACCTGTCCCGAAGGTTATACCGGCGACCCCTTCAGCAACTGTTACCTGACTCCCACCGAACCACGTAAGATACTTTCCATCAGAGTCACCCTTAATCGATACAATTTGTCACTCGAAAGACTAGCAGAAATCCACGGAATCGATCATTTCTTTCACAGCTCAACCAGTTGTCACTGATCCCTGTGCGTCCACACCCTGCGGACCCAATGCCCAATGCAACAATGGCGTGTGTACCTGTTTACCCGAGTATCAAGGTGATCCTTACGTAGGCTGCCGACCGGAGTGCGTGTTGAACACCGATTGTCCTCAGAATCGCGCTTGCGTGAGGAACAAGTGCGTTGATCCTTGCCCAGGCACCTGTGGCAGAAATGCACAGTGTCTCGTGTTCAATCACATTCCCATGTGTAGCTGCCCTAATGGAATGGAGGGGAACGCTTTTGTCCAGTGTACCGTTGCACGAGGTACAACTTCTTTTCAGTTTTTTTTCGATTTAGGAGAAAGGGTAGATGATCTTGAATTAGACTATACAGTCCACAATTTCCATCTTGCATCAATTAATGATTCTGAATACTCTCTTAATCGCTGGAATGACAGATCCTATACAACGCAACCCTTGCTCGCCCTCGCCCTGTGGCCCGAACAGCGTCTGCCGAGAGGTGAACAGTCAACCAGTATGCAGCTGCGTGTCAGGTTTCCTGGGTGTACCGCCTGCTTGCAGGCCAGAGTGCACGGTAAGCTCGGACTGTCCTCTGACAGAAGCTTGTAGCAATCAGAGATGCGTGAACCCCTGTCCTGGCTCCTGTGGCATCAGTGCGGTATGCAACGTGGTTAACCACAACCCCGTGTGCAGTTGCTCGCCAGGATTAACTGGCGATCCTTTTGTCCGGTGCATCTTCCAACGTAAGACCTCCCTAACTGAATCAGGAACTTGAGATATCGATAGTACACTGATGACTAATTACTTTTAGCGAACGATGTACCAATCACGAACCCTTGCGAACCTTCCCCATGTGGTCCCAACTCGCAATGTCGCGTCGCGAACGATGCACCCTCTTGCTCTTGCCTGTCGGAGTTCATTGGCGCTCCTCCAAACTGCAGACCCGAGTGCATCAGTAACAGCGAATGCGCTAGCCATCTAGCCTGCATAAATCAGAAATGCAGGGATCCTTGCCCGGGTTCTTGCGCTGCCAATGCCGACTGTCGCGTTGTCAGTCACACACCGATGTGTGTGTGTCCCAGCGACTTCACTGGCGACCCCTTCACTCAGTGCAACCCTAAGCCACGTAAGAATCTCAGAGTATTCGGTGTCGATCCACCAAATGTTACTCGAACTTCCATTTTCTCATCTCTTCGTTTCAATTCTAATTAATTTCTACAAATTCTTAGCTGTACCTGTCTATCTCTCCCCCTGTGAACCATCCCCCTGCGGCTTCAGCGCAGTGTGCAAAGAACAAAACGGCGTCGGCTCCTGCTCCTGCCTCCCCGATTACATCGGGAACCCTTACGAAGGCTGTCGACCGGAGTGCGTGATCGACACGGATTGCGCTTCCACCTTGAGCTGCATCCGCTCGAGGTGTCAGAACCCGTGTCCCGGAACCTGCGGCGCCAACGCCGAGTGTCAGGTCATCAATCATCGACCTGCATGCACGTGCATTGCAGGGTACAGCGGAAATCCTTTCCAATATTGCACCTTGATCCGTGAGATAGGTATGCGTACATCCTTCCAGCTTGTCTGTAGAATCTCTGTTACTGAAACTTGTTGCTCGCGAGTCTTGTTATCGGCATATTTAATTTATCGATCTGTCGATCGAAGTATTACATGGAATTAAAATTAATCCTCATTATCTACTAATGGAATATTATTTTTAAATTGATGTACTCCGTTTCGATATAATGAACCTACTTCATACGTCATATCACAAACCTAAAGGATCATTTTTTATTTAGTAAAGTTTCATCTTTGTAAGGAATAGTTAGTTTAGAGGCTATCTCGGAGCGTAAGAATTGGTAAACGAGATTATACAGTTCCAAATTAAATTTCTCTCAGCAACGGTTCTTTAAGAAATGATCCAATCATTGTAGAAGACACACAGTACAAGGACCCTTGCAACCCCTCACCCTGTGGCCCCAACAGTCAATGTCGCGTGGTCAACGGCCAAGGAGTCTGCTCCTGCTTACCAGAATACTCAGGATCACCTCCCATGTGTCGCCCAGAATGCGTCCTAAACTCAGAATGCCCCGAGAACCGAGCCTGTATGAACCGGAAGTGCGTGGATCCTTGCCCTAACTCCTGTGGCACGTTCGCCACTTGCGTGGTCCGCAACCACAGTCCGATTTGCGCCTGCAGAGATTCGTACACAGGAGATGCTTTCACCAGATGCTTCCCAATTCCACGTAAGACACCCTCAGCTGGCACCATAATCAGTGGCAACACCGACAATTATCTAACTATCCTTACAGCACCTCAAGCGCCCACGGAAGTCGAAGTTTCGCAACCCTGTTTCCCGTCTCCTTGCGGTCCGTACTCAGAATGTCGCGTTGTTAACGGTGGACCGTCCTGTCAGTGTCTGGCCAATTATATTGGCAGCCCTCCCAGTTGCAGGCCGGAGTGCACTATCAATCCCGACTGTCCTAGCGACAGAGCCTGCATCAGACAACGGTGCTCGGATCCTTGCTCAGGGTCCTGCGGAGTTGGGGCACAGTGTAGCGTCTTCAATCATGTGCCTATGTGCATGTGCATCGAAGGGTACACTGGCGACCCCTTCAGCAATTGCTACCCTGCACCACCTCAACAGAGTAAGAACTCTTCTTCGAAAACTCTTCTTCTAAACTGTTTCATTGTTCAGTTATCAAATGGAGTAGATTCCTACTTCAGTTTTCAGTAAATTCTTAAATAGTTTTTCAAATACTTTGTAATGGCAGCTTCTTTTTATCTCAAAATATTTGAGACGAGATCAATTTTTAGAACAAACACAGTTGCATTACTGTGATAACGAAATGTGTTCGAACTCGGTGTAAATCTCTACGAAACTTCTTTCAGCTCCGCCCTCCGAAACCGATCCCTGTAACCCATCGCCTTGTGGACCGAATGCGCAATGCAACGCAGGTGTATGCACCTGCTTGCCAGACTATCAGGGCGACCC